>NC_052117.1:4720552-4741314 GCF_012273895.1 Zerene cesonia
TACTAGTGACTATATTATTCGTGATAATACGCTTTATTTATTTTTATCCTTTTTGAGTGCAGAAATGCCTTTATTAGAAAAATAAGATAGCAACACTGGTTGTTGACAAACTAATATGACATATGTCAGTTGTAAAAGTGATGCTATAGGTGTATGAATTTAAAACAAAATATCGTTATATTCTTGTCATCATATTTTAAATCAAAACATAATAGTTATTTATTAACATTTTTGAGTATTACACAGGAATTTGAAAATGGAGGATAATAATTGTGAAAATGTGAATCAGGACTCCAACGCTAATAATTCAAATATCACATTTGATAACATTACTATACTAAACGAATTTAATAATATCGCAAATATTGTACGGTACGTTTGAAAAACCTTTAAACAATGGCTAGATGGAGATGCATCAGTTTACTAGACTATTATATTATTTTTTTATCGAAAGAGTTACACAACAGTAACTGCGATTATTATACTATTTAATATTGTTGGAATTTTTTATTGATTTATGTCCAATGATTTTAGGAATGAAGATTTTCTTGAAACTGTTCCCAATGCAAAATTAAAAAGACTTAAGTGGGTTCCTATGTTTAATTATTTAAAACAATATATATTAGATGAGATGATACAAGAACTTGGCTCAATGTGGGATTTTGAAAATATGTCACAGAAATTAGAAACACTTGAGAAACAAAAGGATAAATTTACTAAAATAAATCCTGAAAAAACTGTCTGGTAATATGTTATTATTAATTTTTAACATCATATTTAGTTTGTTTAGGTACTGTATGCCCATCTTAACCTTTATTTTTTATAGGCGACCTCAACATTTGAATATTAAAGATCAGTTAAGAGCTAAAGATGCCGCAAATTTGAAGAAGCAGAAGGCATCACTGGAGTCATTGGCAAAAGAATATGAATTAAGAGTTGTCAAACTTAAGAAAAAATTGACTGCTAAAAGATGTTATTTTAAAGCATTACAAATGGATATACAAAAGTATGAAAAGAAAAGTGAAGAAATTATGAATAAGATAGCTGAAAAGATTGAAACACATAGTAACTTGGTTGAAATAATTACACCAAATACTATTTCAGTTGATACTAAAATTTGGTCAGAAAAGGAAAATGAATTTTTGGATAACTGATATAATACTACAACATAGAATAAAATTTATATTTCAGAAAATTGTACACACCTGAGAAACATATAACAAAAATTTATATATCTAAGAATTCTTTAAATTAAATATAACATGAAACAATTTTTTGCTAGTGTTACATAGTGAACAAATGACTTAAGTGTAATACAAAGTGTTACCAAAAGCAAATTGCAAGCCCTATATTGCAGTGTTAAACAAGCAAATAATATTACACAAGGTTTAGAAATCTCATTAAAATTTATTATTAAACTACATACTAAATAATAAAGCTTTTGTATCTCTAAGCTTAGAAGAAATCTTGTATGAAAATGTAGAAATTAAATTTTTTCGAAAACATACAGTGTCTGTAAATGCAAACAAATGAAACAAAAATAAACATCTCATTTTAAATAGTAATATTTATTAATGATTATTTATTTGACAATGTTAACATAGCTAAAAAATAAAATTGTACAATGCAAAATTTGCATATAATTTTAAATATAATAATATAGCAATTGCACTATTGTTGCGAGGACTACACTGCTCTCTACAGTCATTACAAATTATATCAATTCATTTATAGATAGATGATCTAAGGACACGAAGATAAAGCCTCTGGGGAGATCATGCCAATTTGCCAATAATTTTGATATAACTACTTATCATAAGAGTAATACTGTATGCAAAATAATATTAAATTCACTGGGGACTTGGGCTCACTCCCTAAGCATACAATGTAGTGAATTGCAATGGAGTCCTAGAATAAAAATAAACACTTATTAGCTACAGGTGAAGGTTAATATCATGTCTTAGGCCAGCTTCTCCACAGGACAATTTTTCTCAAAATCAATCACAATAAACACATTAGAATAATTTAGGAGACGAGTCAGTTTTCATAAAACATTATCGTCAAAACTTAAAATTTTAAGTTGTGTAATCAACCAATTTTACTTAAGACCTATTATATTTTACATTTATAGGCACATTAGTTACAGAATAAGAAACTCAAATAGGTTTTTCGATCCACTAAACTACACAAAGAGTGTTCCGACGCTATGTCCAATGCCCGCATCTTAGCCTGCCACTTCATTTCATACAATTTTCTACAATGGGTCAATATAAGAAAAAAGGATAAGGCTGCATATTATGAGGGATCGAAAAAGCTGCAATCAATAGGCATCGCCGAATAAATAACGTCAATCAAAAACTGAGTAAACTAACCTCAAATTTAATATCACTAACAAAACAGAAGGCACAAATTATTGAAAAACAATTTAACTATACAGATAACATTATATTCGGCTATGTCTGATGACTACACTAATGTAGTAATATAATACATGATACAATTAAATTAAATTATTTGTAGCATCCTTCTCACTGTGCAGCACACTGGATCCCAAACGTCAGTTATTTCTTTTTCGGCGGTGATCGTTGGGGTGTAGCTGGTCTCCCACTGTTGATGCCATTGTACTGATACTTTGCCTTTTTCTCAGACGGTTTCAATATCTGTACATCCAAATATTTATTTTTCATTTACAATAACAAATTAAACATATTTAGATATGTTTTTAGGAACACTCGCATATAAGTCTCCTTTAATACAAAAAAAAAACTAAATTGAAATCAATGCATCCGTTTGGGAGTTATGATGCCGAAGACAGACAGACACACAGAGGGTACACACGTCAAACTTATAACACCCCTCTTTTATGCGTCGGGGGTTAAAAAATACTACATTGAGCAATACAATTGTAACATAAAACAAAATGTGTAATCATAATATGTAGTACCAAGTATTTAGAAAAGAAATATACATTATGATACATTTAAATCAAATTTTGAAATTGAAAGAGATTGTGATCTGATTTAGTTACAAATACAAATACCTTTTCTAACAGTCCTTACTATTAATCATAACCATCCATTTTATTTTACATGATTAATATCATAATCATCATAGTTAGTGGGTCATATAAGATGTGTACTTAATTTTATGTTAGTAAATATATAAATTTTTTTAATAATAACATACCTGGAAAGAGCACATTAATGTCTCATCAACGGACATCATTCCACCAGCATTATCAAATTCACCACAGTAATTGGGAGCAGAGAAGAGTGTTACAAGCTGCCTCTTTGCAAAAAATTCATAACCATCTTCAACAACCTAAACAGATTATACAAAAAAAAAAGTTATTATTTAAGTTATGTTAGGTAAGTTAGTGCTTGTTCTCATTATATATTATAGTTAAACTACAATGTGAAATTGAATCTCATACTTTCAATGTGTTAAATACAATTACTTTTAAATAAAAACTCAACTGCTTTCCAATTGTCAGAATAAGACCAAATTTAAATAGGACCACATGGGAGACATCAGCTTTCAAATATTAAATGTTCAAAATTATGATGTAACAAACACAAAAAAATGCAGTTGTATTGATAACCTCCTCTTTTTTTTTGAAGTCAGTTGAAAAATATTGAATAACCTTCAGCTATACGCTCATAACATAATAATACTTATCTATATTATGGAATGAAATAAATAAAAGTAAGATTAACGTTGGGTTTATAGTTAATCCTATTAATCACATTACCTGATGGGCTCTGCAAATCAGATCCAAATCATGTCTATTGAGGAACTTGCTGACAACATCGGGGCCAAATGTGAATGATACACCACGGTCATTCTCACCCCAGCCTTGCACATCCTTGTCAGGATCGGACCACAGCAGGTCACAAAGTAAACCTGACAATATTTTCACATATTACACTACACAGGTAACAAATAAAAACAAAGACTTTTAACGCATTTTAAACACGATTTATTAATTATATTATGTTTAGTAACTAGTTAGTCTCGAAAGTGTTCGAAATGTCGGGTTATATAAAAAATCGCGTTTAAAATCATTTAAAGTCTATAATTTCTAAATGTACAATACTCGCGTAAAATCAAACACAAGAAAATACTTAATAAAAACAAGCTGTAAGTGACTTAACAACCTGTGGGCAAAAGGAAGTATATCTATGGCTTATGTATTATTATTCTAGTATATGTACATCCTTGAAAAGTTTCATCAACATCAGTTAAGGTGCTCTTGTGTGGAACAGTAACAAACATATATTGAAGTGGGAGCCGATTACGCTTCGCACGAATTGGGCCAGCACTCACCGAGGAAGTATACCATACCCCCACGGAAGACCGGCGTCAAATAGTAGCATGCTACTGTGTTTCGTTTAGAGAATGGGAGAGCCGGCTGCCTATATCTTTTTCTTTACTCTTCTCAATCCTTTCCTTCATTCCTCTCGTCAATCCTTTTTTAATCCCTTTACAATTTAGTCGGCAATCCATCTGTGGAGGCATAAGGTCTGCAATCGACTTTACGCTTCTCCAAATGTTCATGGGCGGTGGTAGTGCTTACCATCAGTAGTATCAATATATTACCGATTATATTACCAATTTTCTTATCAATTATTTTTATTCAAATATAAAATTCTACGTGTAATACATCTATAGTTAAAATCAGTTTACAAAACGGATAATATATCGTATCATGCTTTGGTTTTGTATAAGTTTATATATTATAACCAAAGTAAAATAAACAATAGCATACCGGTGTCTGGGACATCAGTGGGTCTCATTATCCGTCGTATTTGCTCCATGCCCTGCAGATCGGGGGAAAGACCGCCATGACAGCAGAATATCTTTTCATCAATGATTGCAGCAATTGGCAGGCAATTAAAGCAGTCTGTGAAGGTCTTCCACAGCTTGATGTTATATCGGCGTTTACATTCATCGTAGAAACCTAAAAGTTAATTATTTTTGTTATCAGTATATAACGCTTGTCACTCGTACATAAAAAAAAATCATACGCAATTAAATTACTTTTTGTATAAAGATAGCTGGAAAATAACCAAGGTCGAACATACATGTTCCAATACTTAAACCGTTATAAACTCCGATGGCGAAAGAATAAACAAATAGTTACCATAAATACGATTTATGCTCGCGCACTCATGATTCCCGCGCAGGAGGAAGAAATTCTCGGGATACTTGATTTTATAAGCAAGCAAAAGGCATATGGTTTCGAGAGACTGCTTGCCGCGATCGACGTAATCGCCCAAAAATAGATAGTTGGCTTCGGGCGGAAAGCCGCCATACTCAAAAAGACGCAACAAATCAGTGTACTGTCCGTGTATATCACCTGAAACAAATATGTCCATAATCATTCTATAAATACAAAAAAAATAAAGTCATTGAACAACAAGCTTAGACAGTCTTTATTACAAGACTATTTAATTCTAACCAAATATACTAAATAAGATAAATGCAATTTAATTAGAAATTATTATAAAATTAGAAATATAATTTTCAAGTCTTGTTTTGAAGATTCATACTAAGGTGCAAAATAATTAGCATTGCAATCCTGCACAATGCAGAAATTTGCCGACTATTATTATAGTAATATTTGTTATTTGATTTGATTTGAGGATTCTGTCTGTATGAAAAAAAAATATATCTCACACTATTTAAGATCAGTGACAATGTCAAAGAGAACTTTCTACTGATTAATTTTATAGTACAAAAATACACACTTAAAATCAGGGTTTCAAGGATAATATATATACATATGTATATCAATGGATATATAATATGTATCATGATGTGTACCTGATATATATCTGCTGGGTTTTGTTATATGTTCCAATACAAATGGTTAAAATTAATATTATTCAAATTAGTTTAGGTAATTTTTAAAGAATAAAGATGTCATGCTTTGGTTTAATTTTTAAATACCTAAATAAATTAAACATTAAACATATTTTAGATATATACATATCTCAATATATATTAATTACGTGTCACATTGTTTGTCTGCAATGGACTCTTTAAACTACTCAACTGATTTTGATCAAGTTTGCATATCTGTTAATGGCTACCCAGGCGGAGTCAGAGTGTGCAGTTAGTATAATATTAATATCCAATATTTTGATAATTAAGTATAATAAATATCAGATATTTATTTATATTCAGTTCATTTAAATTAATGAGATACATATTATGTTCATTACACTGTAAGTACATACTTTTGAAGTTGCAAAAAATTATCAATTTATTTTGCATTTATATTTGCAATTAGACAAAGCTTTATAATAATATAAATTATACATTTTTAATAAAAGGCAATTCCATTCAGTAAGAACAAATTCTATATTTCTGATCTAAAAATAACTGTAAGTGTAGTACAAAATATATAGTTTAGTGCAAAGAGGAAGATCAGGAATGTTGTTTTTAATATTTGTAAATGAAAAACATAATAAAACATTTTTGATTAAAGTAGGAAATAAGCATAATAATTGACAAAGGTATAATTACCACAAATTTTGAGTGGTGCCTCCAATTCCAAAAGTATGGGTTGTTGCAGAAATATCTCTCTGGACTTAGTGCATAGTCCTCGCACCTCCGACTCTGACATCTGCACTGTTTTCCCAGGGCGGCATCCTCGAACTACGACAATTAATGATATAACAAAAAATAAACATTTTACTTAGCAATTAACAATCAGAAAGCAATATAGAGTATGAATGAAATGAACATGAAAAGTAGTACTTTGTTGTATTTTATGTATTTATTAACAAACATTTTATATTAATATACTTTTATTAAATCTACAATGCACTTAATTTTTTTTATAGAAATAATTTGTAAACAGGAAGTCGATATCATGCATACTTTATTATTTACAAACTTACATAATAGTAAAAACTAGTAATTCAGGTAATAGTTAACAAATACACTTTCATAACTAGATATGTTACATATACTACGATTTTGTTATAGTTTAACATTTGAACGAAAAAGTAATTCAAATAAATTATCATGTTAAATTGATGCAATAAGAAACAAAAACATATTAAATATGATGAAAAATATAAGTGATTTAGTGGCGCAAATAATTTAGAAACATATTTTCACATTTACAAGGATAATAAAAACTGAAAACATCTAGCAAAGTACTGTCTTTACAAGTCTGGATTCAACCATACATTCTCCAGAAAAGATGTCTTTCAATTTTCCTTTTCGTCTTGCAGTTTCTTGTTGCAGCCTGAATACTGATGTAACCCATAATAAGCAGCATGATAAAGTGAAATTAACAAGTAAAGTAACACACAATGCGAACAAAGCACAACAATAAGCCCATGAAATAATTAGAAGCTATGATATCGATAGTACATTATACAAGAGCACTTAAGAAAAATTATTCGTTAACATAACAATATAATATCTATTATCAGCATGGCCAGACTCCTCTTTAATTTTAAGTCTTTTCATCTATAGTAGATTCAGATAAGAATTGAGGATAATCGATTTATTTATGAGTTAGACGTTACTATACTTATACACTCAACCACAATTACGCAACTAGGAACACAATTTAACCAAATAATTTTATTCACGCAATGTCACTACACACAAAGTATATGGAATTATCATAAATTTGATGTTATAAGAAATTTTTACCTTCTAAAAGTCTGTGAATTAGACTATCAACATTCAGTTCTTCCGCCATGTTTACTACACCACGATTATTTTACGTCAAACAAGAATGAAGAAGTCAAATTTATCGATACCTTCCATAGCCTACAAAGGAAATTGATTCACAGACTCGTAATGAATCGCATTATTCTAGGAATAGTACCTGTATTCTATTTATAAAGTAGATATTTTTTCCTTTTCATAACGTACCCAAACAAATTATATTACTGGAAATTATGTAGTATTGTATTGTATTTGTAGAATTAGAACGCAAGTAATATAAATTAAGTAACAAATTCAACTTTTGTTATTTATTTACTTAGCGTATCAAGTCTTGTTAACCTACTATGTCATAGTAAAGTTCGAGTTATGGAAACAGGAGATTCTTGATTTATATTTTTCGTCATCAATCGTTGCAATTGCTAAGTGATGAATGCCATTACTGTCTCATGTATTTGTATGTTTAGCTTAATTATTTTTATAATAACAAGAAAAAAATATAAGCAGTCTGTAAGGGTCGTATAGACTGCTGAATTAATCCATAGACTATTGGTGATTTGTTTTTAAAATTCCATTTTGAATAGGCAAAATGTCGCTGTTCTTGGTTGTCAAGCTATTTTCTCATCGCAGTGTGCCGTTCTGGCGCATACTATGTATGAAACATTACAGTTTGGCGTGTGCGTTGTATTTTATTTTAGACAAGACTTGACGGCTATTTAAAAAACTCCATGGCTTTCGATTGGTTATCGCTATATTACTGGTTTGGTATTTCGTAAACATCAGAAACGAAACAAGACGAAATATTAGTCTAATGGGAAGAAAATAAATGATTCAAGCAAGTTTATTCCTCATCTGTAACTAATTTGTGTCATTGTAACCTTTATTCTCAATACTTTGGGAAACTATGGAGGAGAAGATGGAGAGTGAACAGAGTTATAGTGAAGAGAGTAGCAGTAGTTCTTCCGATAGTTCCAGTGAGAGTTCAGATAGTGAAGAAGAGTTAATGGAACCTGTTCGGCTCTTAGGCCAAACCTTGGAGCTACCTCAAGATCTTTGTGAAGACCCAGCTATATTTAAGGAGTTTTTCTCAATGAAAACATGGGATAGCTTGGAAGACAGGCATAAGGAATACCTCAAAGAATTGTTGCCAAAGTTTACAGAAAATGATGAGGAAGAAAAGGAAACAACAATAAAAATGCTTTTCAATCATGAACCATTTCATTTTACATCACCTTTAACTTGTTTTTTTCGAAATTTAAGACAAGGTAATTACAGACCAGATATTGCCAGAATGAGGAAGTTTTTGACAAAAGCTAGAGCTAAGCAACAAAGGCACAAGGTAATATTGCTTACTGAATTATGGTTTTTCGTGATTTATAAAGGCAATTTCTTACTTCACAGTAAAATTATGTCAATTTATTTTTCAGATAAAGTCTTACTATGCAAAGTTATTACCTGAAGTATTAATTTCAAGAGAAAGATTATTAGCTGTAGCCAAAGCTGCACCGCCTGGCCCCACTCCTCATGTGCCATTACTACCACCAAAACCATCAACTAAAAACAACTATAAGCCAATGTATGTGCGGGCTAAGCATAGGTATTTTGAAGAATTAGCGGCTATATGGAGTGAGGTTGGCGGACAAGAATCTGAAGATGAAAATTACCCTGAAGGGCCCCCAGAGCATTTCTTAAAAAAGAGAAAAAGAAATAATGCATTACAGGTACATACACATTAATGTAAAAATTTAAATGCTTGCTTATATTTTCTTTGTATGATCTAAATTCACCAATATGTATTGGGAATAATTAGTTTGATTTCTTGTTGTGAATTCTACATATTTTCTGTATAGTGTTTAAATTAAAGGCAATACACTTTAAACAAGTTTTCCCAGTGTTATATTAAAGTTTATTTTATATATAATTACCCAAAAGATATATTGAAAACAAATATGTACAAAGGTTTTGTTTAACTGAAATTAATTGTAACATTATAGCATTTGACTGTAATAATGTCCAAAAATACTCTGTGAATAATTGAATAAGTTTTGTTTTTAGAGTGCTGATACCAATGTCTCTAGTACTTTGGGAGGGGCTGAGGTCACACATCCTTCTTCATTAGCCTGCTTAAAAAATGTTTTAGCTGCACACAGAGCTAGGAGACAGCATAGAGAGGTATTGTGCAGTTTATTAGATATTGATTATTTTTTATATGATTAAATTATGAAAATCGCCGGAACCTTCTCTTGCGTGGTACCCAGCTAAAATATAGTCCATGTGTTAATCCAGACTGTAACTGTAATATCTATCTCTTTACTAAATTTCATACAGATGCCAATGGACATTTTTGCTTGATAAAGTAACAAATATCCATACATAGTTACAAATTGATATTTATAAAAGTAGGATTTGTATTCAAATTTTGTTTTATTGTTTTAATCAATTTTGCCTTGAGTTGGATGACTAATTTTTGCATAGTACGTATCATTTTTATCCAAATAATGACATCGAATTTTGTTTGCTATATCATCAATTTCAAACTTTATTTTCCTAGCCACATAGGTATAAAGTGTGTCTAATCAAAAATATTATATTCTCAGACTCATCCAGAGTTGAATACCACTGGTATTACTTTAGATGATATAAAACAGCGAGTAGCATTGATGAATGGAGCAAAGAAACTCATGTTTGGAGGGTCTAAAACTGATATGCCATTACAGAAGATGCGTAAAGGCACTAAAAGAGAATTACATCAAAAAGCTAAAGATTTTAAATTACCCCTCAAAAAGCCTAAGGATGATGTTGAGAGCAATGAGAATAAACTTTTACCACACATAAAGATTAAATGTGAACAAGAAGAGACAGATTCTGAAAGTTCATCATTCTTCGATCCAACAAATAGCCCAAGGCAATGCAAAAAACTACTGGATAATGTGGAAATTAAACAGGAAATAAACGATTATGATCATGCAAAGTAGGTTTTTTCTTAATCAATATGATGTTTTTTTTTTGACAAAAAGTAAATAATATTTAAAAAATTTTAAACTATTTCAGTTCAAGATATTATGATTTAAAAGAGGATGGGATAAAAAAGGAACCTCAGGATGGACTGGGACAAAATTCAAGGATACATCAACCTGTTCCAATTAAGCTGGAAGATCTTGATGGAATTGGTCTGTTTTTACAATCATGTTTATTATTTTACATCATGTAATCAAATAATCCAATTCAATTTATACTTTATTTGATTTAAGTTGTTCTTTATGACAAATGTTATACTTAACAAGTGGTTAAAAATGGCTTGGTTTTTTGACGAAATCTTATTATTTTTGTTTTAAATCTACCATTTGTTTATATTTAAGAAAGAAAACTTTCACAGAATACTAAATTTACGCTGAATTCATAAAAAATATGTGTGACTGTAATGAACAAAAATGTCTACTTAATCACTTCCATGTCTGTCATATTATAGCTTGATTTATAATATGTAAAAGAAATATGATAACTTTCAAATTGAACTTATGATTCTTCAATTGAAAAGCATTGCTATTAATTATCATAATTTGCGTCTAATAATAGACATGATGGCGTTACCAGTAGAGCTAGCTGATGATTCGGGTGACGTGTTGGTGGATTCCACGGACGTGAGAGATGAAGACGAAGCACTGACGGAGACGACTCACGCGAATTTCCTATCGCTAGTGCGAGCGTTGTTCCCGGCTAAAGCGGCTCATAGAGCATCCAAACATGAGTTGTATACGCGATGTGCTGCTGTCATGCGATCACCTATTGCACCGCTCAATACTTGGTATAATTGTGAGTTATTTTTACTTATTACTTCACTGTAAATGCGTGATTTTAGATTTATTTGTTTTGATTTATAATGATGCATTTACACATTTATTGTTTGCCATTCCTCTCGTCTCCTATAGGATGAGTAGTCGCGTGCCAGTGTTCACACATTCTTAAGTATAGTAAGTTCATGTTCGCTATTCGTGTCCTTTGATTTAGTCCGAAATATCGCTCTTAAAGCGAATACACGAAACTCAAAAGAAAATAACGATAGAACTGTATATAAATACGTGTTTGTTATTTGCCTCACGATTTGCACGAAAGTGTAAATGCAGCATAAGCTAGCATAAAATAATTATACAATATACTAAAACTTTGATTTTGATTAAGCTATTAAGCATATTAAGCTTCCAACTAATTAATGTTTTCAGTGTCTGATGATTGGTGTGCAGAGTTAAGTTCAGCATTGGACTTTCTTGCCGGAGAGAGAGGACCACATCCTGATGATTTTGTTCCATATCTCCAATACATGCCTGACACGCAAGTAAGAAGAGTGTTTATATAATAAAGCAATAATTTTTTTCTTGAATTAGAAGAATGTTTCATGTTGTGTATGGCATATTGATACAGGGAATTTATAATTTAATATTTTTCAATTCTTATTATAGGTGTACCAATGGATAGGCGCAGGACGAGATTGTGATGCAATACTGGGCCGTTTGTGCGATAGATGGCTTCGGGCAGCTGCACCGCCGTCGCCGCCTCCCAGGTTTGGAAAATATATATTTTATTCATTTATTTAATAGTAATATTTAGTCAATATCTCTCAGAGTTATTAAAATATTAAATGTATGTTTAGCAGGTATCCAACAAACTGGGTTGTGCGACAGCCAACTACTTCTGAAATAACTGAGTTCAGGGCTCAAGAACGACGTAGATTTGCGTCCGCTTCCAAACCATTTACATATATCCAGTATGGGTAAATATCATACATTTTAACAGTTTTAAATTTATTTTTTCTTTTAAATTGGTTAATTTTTTGGTATATAGAGACTACTTTCACATTAGGATAGACATTATTTATTTTTTCCAATATTTATTATTCCAATATTTTTATAATTTTATAATATAACATGACATTAGTGTTATGTGTAGTTAAGTTTATAATCAGTTTAATGCTGCATTAAAAAAAAAACAAGTTAAACCAGTTTCTGTTAACTATAATAGAAATTGGTTTTCAAAAAAACAAATACTAAATTATTGGTGCTTAAACTGCCACTGCCACTTTGATGATTTTGAGCTTAACATCACCGAATCATCGGTGCTGAATGCGTACATGCATATTATTATTGCTGAGAAATACAAAAAAAAAGACTATAAATTAGGTACTATGTTTCTTGGAAAATGAGAAAGTAATAGCCGGCACGGTGATGAAATGTATGGGTGACGGATAACTAATTACCGCATACGACAGGTACCGATCGGTGGTGGGCCCGGCGAGCGGGGTGCGCGCGGGCGGCGCGGGCGGCGCGGGGGGCGCGGGGGGCGCGGGCGCGGGCGGCGCGGCGCTCGTGGCGGCGCAGCGCCCGCGCGCCGCCGGCTTCTTCGCGCTGCTGCGGGACGCGCTCGCGCGCCTGCCCAACGGCGAGGGCACCCGCCGCGACATACTCACGCTGCTCAAGTGAGTTACATTGTACTTACATAGTATATATACTTTGTATACGCGATATACAATGTAGTAGCAGTTGAGTAGTTCTTATTATATTGCGCTGTACAGTTATAAATAGGCAATGTTATGGTATGTTCTTGTGTTTAACTAGTCTAACAAGGCCTTAGAAGACGCCTAGTTGAAAAATTGTCCTGTATACACTGAAATATTATAAAGTTTTTTTTTTATAAAGTGGTTAGTAAAAAACTGAAAAATTGTAATTATTAGTTTCTAAATTAATTTAGTTAACAAAATTGAGAGAAAGACACTAAAGAAATCCTGTGTTTAAATGTATCTAAACTGTAATTTCTACTTAATTTACATATATTAAATACTCAAAGATTTCAGAGATGAAGAACAGAAATTTATTAAAATCATATATGCCTTACTTAGATAGATATTAATACAGAAAATATTTGGTAAGACTCTATAATCGTATCTTTTATTTCGCAGAATGTCCCAGTGGATAATTCCATGCAGCGATCAAACATTGGCATCAGCCATATCGACAGCTTTGGATAGACTCGTGTCTGTAAAACGGGATCCCATCGTCAAATACGATCAGAGAACAGCAGTTTGGACATATCTACATAGAAATAGGTATTGTATACAATATGCATAGTTAGACCAAGGGAATCATTAGTAATGTGTTGTGATGCTCCTAGACTTTTATAAAAAATAACATTTCAAGTTTTTTTTTTTAGTTTAAGTAACATGGAGCCATACTTAATCAATTAGTATTTTCACAAAAAATAATGTGCCTTCTGTTATAATAAAAAATCCAATCATTGTTTAATATTTGTATTTTACTTAATGCTCATCTTGTTTGCGTATTTTTATCTCTTTTTGTGTAATAATAATAATAATATTATTTTGGGTAATCTAATGCTCATACTGTTTTGTAGAACTGAGGAAGACTGGTTGAAAAGCAGCAATGCTCGTAATCGCGCCAACAAAACACTTGCATCAGAGCCTCCACTACAATCTCCGCAAACACCGGTTAATGTTAGTAATGTACGTATTGTATTTAACGTTTATACCATACATTATAATAGTTTAATGTATAATTTTAACTTTTGCCTCATATCTTGAACAATTTTCTCTTTATAAACATTCTTACAGAAGTAGTAGATTTTTTTTTTTTCAATTCATACGTGCCATTGTATTAATAATAATTAATTAATTTCACTTAGATGGAGTTAGAAGTTGGTAGCATGGAGGAAGTCGTCGACAATGCTTCCGACAGCGATGTGGACGTCGACGATAGCGGTTCCTCGACATCATTGCCCCAATTGTCTTCTGCTCAGCTCCTGATGCAAGCTACACAAGCAACGCAACCGAAACCGTTAACGCCTAAACCGAAACCGAAACTGGTTCCCACACCGCAAACACCAAAAACCGTTATTAAACAATCCCCACAGCGGAAGCAGACCCCACAACCGAAAACGCCAAACGTTATTAAAATCAATCAAGCTAAACCAGTGTCTCAAGCAAAGACGAGTCTATTAACGCCGAAACCAAAGACGAAACAGAGCATCATGCCATCGAAGCCGTTAGTGAAGCAAAGTGTTCCATCGCCAAAGCAAAGTGTCCAGTCACCGAAACAAAGTGTGCTGTCACCTAAACAGAACGTACAGTCACCAAAACAAAGCGTTCAATCGCCGAAGCAAAGTGTACAATCACCAAAACCGAATCTGATACAGAGTGTTAAACAAAATTCGTTCTCCAGTGAGACACTATCCAATGTGCCCGTGGTAGCGCCTCCACAACGGTCACCAATGGTCAAACAGAAGTCCTTGCCCAAGATTGAAACGTCACAGATTTCGGTAAGTTCACATTGTATTGTTGATTCTAATATTTTTAAAAGGTTTGTATGTCATTGCGGAAATTATATGAACACATAAGTAATTAAAACAAGAATACCATATTATTCTTAACCTAAAGCACATTGGATTATTTTTGTTTTCATTCTAAAACTTAAATTTACAGGCGACTGCATCAGGATCTACCACACCGCAAGTATCTACAGTTCTACCAACGTTATTACAAAGCAATGTTTCCACGGTGCTTCAACAGAATTCTGTCATTCAAACTTCAAAGGTATTAAAATTTTATACATTATGAAGTAATTCATACAATATAATAAAATATTTTCTTCTTAAAAATTTGCAGCGTTGTTAATACGTTATTTAATTAATTACACCTGAAATTTGTAAAAATATATGTTTTTTTTAGGTGTCACAAGTCACTAGGTCTTTATTAATAAGACCACCGGCTGTACAAACTACTGCTACGGTGTCTGCGGTTACTGTGTGCACACCATCTGCTCAGGTTTGTGAACAAAACATTTATTATTACATTTTCATATTAAAGATTCAATTGTTATAGAGTGCGTATTTGATATATTTTGTCTTATAGTACTGTATAGACAGCAAGTACATATAAAACAAAATAAATTATGAGAAAAGTATGGAACCCTGTTCCTATGTGGTTTATTTATATATTCATAAGTCAAGACATAAAATGAACAAAAATTTATTGCGAATTTGCAGCTGCCATCTAACACGAGACGTGGAGTTGTAAGAGTGTTGAGTCCGGCCACACCATCATCTGGGAAATCTCTCATTTCGCCGCGGGCTCTTATGACACAACGTAAGTGATAATTACCTATTATCAAGTGTTTATGTTATGGTTAAGGTACAATTTTTTTATTCTAAAGTAACTAAATCATTTTATTTATAGCAGTAACAACAGCAAAGAAGCGACCATCGTTACCGGGGACATCGTGTGTTACGACTATCGCGCAGGTATATTTAAAGCTATTTAACAATTTAACTAATCTTAAATTATTTTGGCTGGATGTTATTTTATACGATTTTATTTTTTCAGAGTACGCCAAATGTCACAAATGTGGTCAGCAGTTCGCCCACAGTAGTAACGTCGTCGATAACGACTCGCACTGTGCAATTGGCCGGCGGTCGGACTGTGCAGTTGTCCAATCAAACAGTTCAACTCGCTGGTGGCCAAGCAGTGCAATTATCGGGACATACCCTACAACTTTCGTCTCTACAACTTCCAACGCATAGCGTCCGCTTACCGAGCGGTCAAACTGTCCAATTGGCCTCCCCACAAACCGTACAAGCAGTCCGGGCCGTCGCCCAGAAGAATCCCAGCCCGAGACCCCAATCGCCAACAGTCCGACCGATCAATTCAGTTCAAATACCAGTCTCTACAGTTCAACTGGCCGGCCAAACAGTTCAAATAGCGGGTCAAACGGTGCAATTGGCCGGTCAAAGTGTTCAACTTACCGGACATACAGTGAAATTGCCGAGCGGCCAAAGCGTACAAGTGGCGAGTCAAAGTGTTTTGCCAACGCAAAGTGTGCAACTACCCTCGGGCCAAACGGTCCAATTAGCCAGCGACAATATACAAACGATGTTGAATACGCAGAATGTTCAAATGGCAAATCAGAGTGTTCAGTTGGGTTCACAAACTGTACATATAGGTAACCAAACTGTTCAGCTGGCTGGGGGTCAAACAGTCCAATTGCCTGGTGGTCAAACCTTACAATTATCCAGTGGGCAGACAGTTCAACTATCCAGCGGACAGACCTTGCAATTGGCTAGTGGACAAACATTGCAATTGGCTAATCAAACGCCGAAATCAATAGCTCAAGTAGTAAGGACTCAAACTACCGGCGAGAAGACAAATCAACCCATAGTGGCAAAGCTACTAACCAATGCACAGGTGAGATAATTTTGTACATTTTTATAAATAATACATTTGATATTTTTGTTCGGTAACTAAGTCAGTTGGCATAATTATATAGACTATAGATTCTACTATATTGTTTACATAATTAATTTCATTGAATATTGGATTTACAGTATTTACCTTGTAAAATAAGTGTTTTACGAGCTAAATACTAAAAATGTATTGTTTTCATAAACTTGTATTTATCGACTATAAAAATAAGTATGAAAACAACAGATTATGCCTTATTTATTAACAGAAAATCAAAGAGTATAATAAAACCATAAAACATAATAACGATAAATTAAATTACACATTGTATAATTTTTAAACACCTTACTGATACATCGAAATTGGCAATGTTTATTTAGTGTAAAAGCTTTTGTTCTCTACAATTTCCAGGGTCAAATGATATCTCTCGAGGGTGTAATGGGCAGAAGTGGGATGGGCGTGGGCGTGGGCGTGGGCGCTGGGCGTGGGCGTGGCGTGCGCGTGCTCTCGCCCGCTACTCGACTCGCTCGACCCGTACTGCTCACGTCGAAACCGCTGCACAATATTATACTACAGGTGAGTCTATAGTGAGAAATATGACGATTGCGCTAAGTGTGCAAGCAGATATTGATGGGTTGTGAAGCAAAATTATGTTGCAGTTGATAGTACAGTTATAAAAATCGTACAACTATAAACAATAGTTGTACTATTACGTTCTACGTTACGTACGTTTACGTTTGAATCTTACGTTCGTACGCTACGTACGTAATATCTGCGTTGTTTTAGAATTTTTTTTAAAGACGAAATATATGTATATCTAACAAAGGAGCATCCTCCTAGTGGTTGCCATTACGTCTATTGGAATAATATAATAGGATTAACAAATTTTCTTATGTAAAAACACATGCTATGAAATGCTTGAAAAAAGGACTAGATGTCGAGTTGCATATAAGAAAATAACTTGCAGTTTAAAAGTCAAACCTAAGAAAAAAGATAAGCAACATCATCAGTTTTTTATTCCCTGTTATATTTACAGCAAAGTGATGGCAGCGCTATAAGAGTTCCGGCCAGTAGCGGCGCACCAACGTCGCAGACTATCGTTATAAGCAATATTGGTGAGATCAATAGATTTTATATTAAAGACTCAGAGTTAACGTAAGAAAGACACTAAAGTTGCTTGCGACATTATTACTTAGATGACGGTAATTTAAAGTCAAACATGTTATGTTAATTTTCTACAGTTACGGCTAGACGAATTACAGAAACCATTTATTATAGAAAGTTATTTTCAAATAAATATATATATTTTCAGGAGCACAAACAGTTACAACGTCTACCACATCAGCTCCAGTCTTAAAACTACAACAGGTAAAACATTAGACTGTTGCTTCAAAATTACATTAGAGTTCCTCAATAATCATGAAACATTATTATAATAATGGTTATATCGTACGATGGTTATATAATCTCAAAAAAAAAGTAGAAAAATTAGGCCACAAAGAGATGAAAGTGTTTTAATTGATTATAAATTTATAGGTGAATCCCATACATCAGGTAAAACTAGCGCAGGGGATAAAAATACAGCAGGTGATCATTTATATATGCATGCTATTGAAGTATTTCAGTACGCACTAATTTGCACGAATTAAAACTGCATGAAAAACTAACTTAAATTTATAGGATTTTTCAAATTTATCGGAGGCTTTGTAATCTAAATAAAAGCATGCACGGATATAATTTTGTCTCAAGAAATGTAAAAATATAAATTAACTGTGTATATTGAAACATTTAAATGATATTGTATAAAATACGTATGTAATATTTAAATATCAAAACAGTAGAACGGTGTGTTTATGCGCCACTCTTGATCAATAAAGCAAATAATTAAACTTATCACACTTATAACCAAATGATCCTATCCTGCAACAAATTATTAAATACACTTGAATATGTCATAACTAATGTAAAGTTTAAATTAATAATTTGTTTAAAAAATAATAGAAAATATCTCTTTCTTGTTTATAAGTTACTGTATAGAATTTGACTGATTGATATATGAGCTAATTTTCAATATATTATTTTTATTATATCCTTGATTTAAAGCAAATGATCATATATATCATAATGATTATAATATTTTCTATAACGGGCATGTTTGGTTTAGGATTAATTTTCAAATGCAACAAATATACAAATATATTTAAAATGTTACTTAGAGAAAAACATAATAATATATTTCCAGGGTGCAGTCACAAATACATCAGTAGCGACATCTAGCGGCGTTCGCAGCGTACTAATGGACGGGCAACAGTTGAAACTCGTCGGCGGTCGACACGTATTGGCTAGATTATTGAGACCGGCAAATCCGAACCCGTGATCTTAAAATACTAACAATGCAATATGTGAAAAAAATAACGTCGAATTATATAGATATAGAAATTTCTGGAAGAGTCGAATGTTATGACTGGGTTGAGCTGATATGAAAGTAAACTGTTTATGGGATATTTACAGTTAAAGTGTGGGTAAAGTAAAACACCTTGATGTTCAATAGATAATAAAGTTATGAATTGTGTTTTATAATATACAGACATTAATGTTTGCCAATAGTTTGTCTCAGATGATCAAGGACGTATTAGTTTTTTAAGTGTTGATATTGATAGGTATTGCTACGCCAAATGATATGTACCAAGGTGTTATAATTATCGGATAAAAAGTAAAGACAACTTTTAATCGTTGACAGTTTCAATCCATGTAAATTGTAAATAGTATCTTTTAATAATAATAACGTTTTTGGATGAGCAATAAATTGCAAGGCAAATTTTTTACATGTATGAATATTATAGTTATTGTGTGGTAATAGTTGAAAAGTAAGTTTTAAACATTAAATATGGAAATGTCTTAAACTATTTAATTTTGAATTTTTAATAATTACGGTTTTTTGTAAATTAATACAATAGTAGGCAAATTTTTAATTCAAAATTATATTGATGTTTTGTAAATTCCATATTTATTGGTGAATTCATTTGAGTATTTTGTATATAGTGACAAAAAATAATATATAAGCGAGGCGAACCGTTATTTATAACGATTTGTATATTCGGATGTACACATTAAATAAATTATTTATTGTGATATATTTAAACTTGTATTAAGATAAGGATGTCTTTTAAATTTGGAATGAAGCGAAGATCGTTGAGGAATAAAAATTCAGTGAGTATTTTTAATTAAAAGTGTGAATGGTTATTGATTTTATGAAATCCGTCTTCCAATCGCGTTTTTATTTGTAAATTATAATGAAATGGTTGAGTTATTTTATTGATATAATCATCACATTTTCATATAAGTAGAAATAACAAAAACTTAGCACAAATGTTCATTCATTATGACATACAATAATATACAATTTGATAGTAGTTTACACTAAATAAGTACGATTTTTATTTCTGTAGACGAGAATAAGTGCTAAATCGACTAAATAGTTATACATTTCGTTCATTTTTGTGACACACAACACAAACAACCGTTTCTTATCATTTGTTTTGAATTGATTTTATTGTCACTAAGAACGATAGAGTTACTGGGTAATTGAAATGTAATTTTAAGTTACGTTTAATAAAATGGGAATTTTATCAATAGCATCTCCAATACACTGAAATTATTAACACATTCATTTGTTTATAAATCAATTGTAAGATGATTTTCATTCGCATGAATAAATCGTGAATGTTTTCATCAGAGATATATGAAAATTCAACAAAATTTCTGAACAATACATGCTTTAGTCATATATTTGGCTTATTTTGTTTTTTATTTATAATAAAAACAGCTA
>NC_052117.1:4742314-4765584 GCF_012273895.1 Zerene cesonia
TTTTAATGCTCATCAATTGTTAAAACGGTAAACAACCAGCAAAAATATTTTTATTTTAACTGCAACGCCATTACAAAGCTACGTCGTCAGTTCATTCGCGATGTGTCAGGAACGCATTCTATGAACGGCCGAACTATAGTATTTTGTACATATTTAAACACAAATAAAATTAGGTAAAATTTTCCTTCCGATTTTTCACTGACCAATTCTTTTTTGTACTCTATGTTGGTTTCGATTTTTGTCAAAACATTAAACTGTCACTGCTACAAAATAATTTGAAATACTTTTATCAATTTTTAGTTCTTGACAGAATTGAAGTGTAGTTAGTTGTCTACAAAATTCATAAGGGGATATTAGTTTAACAGTTGGCCCGTTTGCGCATTCATTTAAATGAATTTAAATTTAATATTATAATATACTAAGGTAACGTGTACATTGTGTATAATTGAGTAAAATTACTTAGCTTTAGAATATATTATTTACTTTATTGAAATATTGCAATATTTGGATTTCTGTAATATAAGTCAATTAAGAAAATAGTTTGTTTTATTAATTTTTGTCTTTAGTTAAACTTAAATACATACGTTTAAATTTCTTTAAAAAAGGATCCCCTTCGTGGAATTAAATAACACTTAATTGGTAGCCATCAATGATAGTACCGTCATCTACCCATATTATTAATATATTTTTTGTGTTCAAATTATAAAAATATTTTTTTTTATTTTATCTGACTTATTATATATATATCATAAAGAGGTAAAATTTGTAAATTTGTCAGTTTGTAACGTAGAGGATTAAAATCTTGATCTACTGAATTGATTAAAAAAAAAATATTTTACCAATAGAAATCTGCGTTGTCTGTCAGTGTCATAGACAATATTTTATTTTGTTCATATCTCGGATCGGGTCGACGAGCGGCAGAACAATAATAAATAGTGAGACAGCTTCAATGTGATGAATCGGCGGTAAAGCATATCTTTCGAAGAAAAACGTATTATATCGAAATAAGACAGCAATTAAGTGGGAAAACATAATTTATTATATCATTATTTATGTACATAGTGTTTAGCAAAAAATAAATATACGGTTCCGACAAACTATTGGACACAAAAGCCGGTTCAAAATAAACAGCTAGGTATCGATATATTCCTGTGCGATATAATATAATATGATATAAAATTTCGCTAGCATGATGATTCCGTGATTGTCAATTCTATCGCTAGCGTGTTATATAATGTTTGGTGTTCGATTATCACGATTTAAAATAGTGCCCTGCAATTCCTATACTCGCCTTTATCCAAGATATAACGTTAACGCCCACTCTTGCTATACATGTATTGTATAGTATGATAATACACCCCTTATAACTAACACCGAAGCACACAAGAAAATAAATGTGCCTTTTATAAAAATATGTGTAACGTATCGAACGTAACCAAACCCTACATCAGTCTTATATCTATTAATAATAAAATCATAAATACAACTTAAAGCAGAATATAGCGCTTGTTCGCAATGCTTAGAATATTTAATAAAAAAGGATATCATTAATACCGCTATTTGTATTAAATAATAAAAGTTTTTCTAATTGTTCGTTTGTTTATCGGGCATTGGAACAAGGACTATTAATGATTTTAGTATAAGTAGAGCAACGCCAATCTTACCCTAATATCGATTATATTAAAAATAAACATTCACATTAATTTATTAATACTGACAAGATATCAATTAGCTTTACGAGATATGAGGGATGTATGAACGAAGATTCATTTAGAATGTTAGTGTCTAAAAGCTCATGAACGCTATAATAGTTCTAATATAAGTATTGGTTAGTTTGGGAGAGGAGATTGAAAACAATAGGAATATTCATGTTTAGGTATGTTACACAGAGGGAAATTTTTAAATGTTAGTAAATGCCAGATATAATAGATAATTTGGCATTCAATTTTCAGTCTAAATCAATTTATGAGCACATTTTTTTTACTTCGGAAACATCTGTCGTTTTTAAATACAAACAATAGGCTCAAGTAAGTAATATACGGTTCGGTAAGACGAGAACAGTTGTCAGTACCTTTAACACAGCGACAAAATTATTACAAGGTGTTTCACGTCTTATGCACAATTGAGGAAAGGTCGCACGTTTGCATACTCGAAACGTAATCATGTAATTATTGACAATATTAATTAACGGTTACATGGATATGAGTAATAATTTTATAATACTAGTTTTCATGATTGATTTTTACCTATTGGGAATAAATACTGCATTATTTTATATTATTTCAATGTTGAGATTATCTTTTAGAATTCCTTAATATGTGCATAGGACTTAAATTAAATAAAAAAGCAATTCCAGTCGGCTCACTCCTCTGCCTCTTCAGGATTTTCGGCTTGCAATAAATTAGTGTTGTCATCTGTCTGTAATTCGGCGGTTAACTTCTGAAACAAATGTAGCGAGTTAGTTATTTTGTCGTTGGTACGCTCAATGTTTGGGTATTTTCCTTCTCTTTATCCAATTATCATAAATGTGAAAGTTTTATGGATGTGAAAATCCATGTCAATGCCCTCTACCCATAAGGCAGTTTACGCATAGATAAGGGTTTGGAATAACATTGGTATTTATATAACCTTGCCTTATCCGGGTAATACCCGAGGGATAAGGGAATCTCAATGTGAATGCAATATAAGATCCATACATAAAAAAAAATGTTTTAAGGATTCGTGAATTTAACAATGTCGTCCGAGGCTAACCTCTACATTTTCTAATGTTTAATTCATTTATATATTTAAATAATTAATGATATTATTTAGATCATAGGTGTATTATTAGCACACTTAACTATTATCTACACAAATATAAACAATCATGAGTTTAAGGCCTTCATATAATTTTATTATTTTAACATTCAACTTGGTTCAAATGTTAGGTTGACACCAATTTAACGTCTGATCACGAATTATAATTTTGTGTGTAACAATGTTCACCTTCATGCAAATTATTCTAAAAGCACATACCCCAAGTTGAGCAGAGGAATGGCTGCTTCTTTTTCGTAACTTTATCGCAAGAGCAAGTAGTAACACAAATGTCATAGACGACAAGGCAGCAGTCAGCAGTGGTAGTAATAAGCTATCGCCAGGTCCCTGCATAAGGATAAGTCATTAATAACTGGAAAAGGAATTATACAAAAACAGTTTTTATCAATCGCAACGTGTCGATTGTTAATCGACCACATTTTTCATCAGAAAAACCAATGTCGATGTGTGAACATGTAAACTTATAATGTACTTATATCTACATATTTAAAATATATCTAACCAAAATGTTCAGAAAAATGTAAAACGCCCTGTGTTGCCAAACAGTTGGGTATAATATAGGGTTTTTTCTTCCACACGTCAAGTACTCTTGAAGAGATTTACAATATTTTTATATTCCTGTATAATTACAGGGATATATTCGTATATTTTCAACATGGATAGTTCATATTGACAGAGATAAATAATGCCCTCGGTGATTAGAGCTTATTTTATGTATTAACTTATTGTAATATTTATTTTCATGATATTTTCTCTTGAGATCTAATAAACGTTATATTTTTTGTTATATGTATAAATAAAAATTAATCCCCAAATCGGTTGCTAAGCGTTTTTTTGAACGTTTTTGTCAATGCTAAGAAAGGTTTTTTATGGAGAGAAAAAACGTACCACGGGTGAAGCCGGGGCGGACCGCTAATATTATATAAAAATAATTCTTGTAGGATTCAAAATATATACACATACTACTATCGGTCGGTCGATCTAAAAAGATATGCCCGTTGTTCTGGAATGTCAATAAAAGGAGCAGATATTCATTATTTTGCTGATTTCTTCTAATAGTAAGATAATACATCAATAAATTTATATCGTAATTTAGACTTATTTTTTAGCTAACTCAAACCACACTTGCATTGGGTAAGTTTTCAATTCAACTTAAAAGGAGTAATTTATTCGACATTCATCACATTTATCGACGGAGTCGTCGTACATGTAGTTAAAAATATTCCATTGAATTAATCATAAGTCACGACAGCTCTGCACTTAACGCTATGAAAGTGACTCGGACACTTATCTTTTTGCAATTGAAGCGTTTCTATAACATGCCCACACTGTAAATGTTCACATACAACAAAGCTATAATTAAAACAGATGATGTATTGCCGCTAGTGCTGTTACTTAAAAGCGACTGCGTAATATTAAATAACAACTTAGAATTATAATGTTTACGTTTTTACATTACGTCTTTATTACTAGGGATTACGTTTCACTAATCATGCAAATCGAGATCACGCAAATATAAATTTACGTTATGTAAACGTATTGCACGAATGTTCAACACTTACATTAACTGGCCATTGGAAGTAAGTTGACGAATCGACGAAAGGCCACCTCGCTCCGTACCATCCGTTATCGGTCGCCTTCGACACCGTTACTTCGTCGGAATCTGAGCTTGGCACAGCAGAATCTGGCTTTAATGGCGGTAGGGAAAATACCTCATCCACTTCTAATGATTCTTTAAATTCATCGTCGTCGTCTACAGATAGTAACGTATCTTTCAAGTCTTTAAATTTAGATCGTTCACTTGTGCTAGTTATGTCATACGTGGTTGATGTCTTTATTGGTGTAGCTTTCGTTGTAATCAATACGTCATCGAATACTTTGACACTGTCTGTTACAATTTTCTCTGTAGGATTAAAGGCACGAGAATAATAGTTGAAAACGTTGCGGATTGTTATGGGCTCTGATGTGACTGTGGGTCTTATAATGATGTCTTTATCCCATGGTTTCATAGACATGTAATGATCTAACAGGCGCACACTGCCCGAAGGTGTACCGATTAATGCGATTCGTTCTATATCCTCCGTTGGTAATTGTGGAAGTAAGGTAGATGAAGCTGATGTCTTCCAAGATCTTAAAGCAGGCATAGTCCAAGGTGGTGTCGTTACTTTTTCACTCGTTACGGTGCTAGGAATTTGAGTAGTAGTTGTTGTTGATGGAGTTGTACTGGAAATTGTAGTACTAATTTCTTCTTTAGGTTTAATAGTGATAATTTCTGGTGACATTTTAAGTTCCTTTTTCCGAGATCGAATGATCTCTCTTCCTCCCGGTGAAAGAGGCGCACTTGTGGTGTCGTGGTGATCGAACTGCAATCTTCGAGCAAATAAAGCACCATTCATGACATAAAGAGGAACGGAAGCGAGTGCCAGGGCGACGATTGTTCCAAAAATGATCATTAAAACATATTTTAAAGTCGATCTCCTCCTTGAGCGTCGCACATGAATCGACGGGCTGTAATCACGACCTTTTCCCTTAAGTCCACTGTTGCTTAAAACTTCCTCGGTTTGCGGAAGAATGGTGTATTGAAGACTATTTTCGCCATGACGCACTGTTTTGTACATGATGAAATGTGGAAAACACTACTCACTTTACGAATTATCACTTAGTATCAAATCACATGCTCGTTTTCACTGGTGTTTTGTTGTACATCGGTATAAAAAAATTAAAATATCGCGTAACATCAATCTCTCGATGATTTGGTGCGAGTGGTCGAGGGTACTCTGGCTTTGTGAACTGCTAATGGTTTCTTGCCTGGTAGGACGTCGACACGCATGCGTGACAACATTGAGCGGCTGCGCGCTCCCCTTCTGTCTTCCTGGTTAGGGCTTTGAGGTTATGACTAAGATGCCGGCTCCTATAAAATTCGCATATTTTTCTAATAGCCAAATAAAAACACTACCTTAGTTTTTGTCATGTATTGTCATCAGTTTTATGATAGTTATTATTAACATTGAGAATATGGTCTCTACATACTTAATAAAAAGAAGTAAAAAAAGGTCCTGTTCAGGATCAGAAAGTGACCAGCTTAAAACCGTTTCAATATGCGTGTTTCTTTTACAAACAATCATTATAAATTGCATTCGACTATAGAGCTGCGGAACAAAAATGAATTTTTTTTTATTGATGATTGAGTTATATTCTGTTACCTAAATTAAGGTTAATTTGATTGCAAATTGCTATTATTTCCATTATAACAGTTAGCAATGGATAATGTTTGCATTTACATTTTGGATTGCTCGCAATTAAGATAGCTCAAAAATATATGAAGATGCTAAGAAGAGTAAGAACTAATTTGATTTAATTAAATAATGATTGAGAAAACTGATTCATTTGTCTCGTAAAGATTTCTCACCAAGCTAGCGTGAGTCACATTTCCCGCAATTCTATAGCTCGGCGTTTTTTGCGAAGCCTGATTAATTTGAAGAGAACGTACCCTTTATCTTCCCTCAGGCTTTGCACGTATAAAATAATATGAGCAGTTGAATCACACGTTATTTGTTCGGTTTTTATTGCAATGCTCGTGCGATTATCTTGTTATTTTCTTTTGTATCTCTACCAACATGTATATACTTTATCTCTTATATATATTCAATAAGTAAACAAGAGAATGTTAATATCAGTGGACAGCAATATAAAGGTTCAAAGTTTAGACATAAAAACTTTTTCACTTGCGTATATTGAACTTGTCTCTGAACTCGTTAGGCAGTGTCGCCATTTCGAGCCACTTTATTGCGATGTTCAGAATTTAATAAAGATATGAAAGTTGGATATAAACGTCACGTTTGGAATTGCGTGATTAACATAAACGTCCTATAAGTTATTAATATCTTAGATTAAGTCTTAGATTTAAGTCGTCATCTCAATTTATTATCGCCTAGTGATGCATGCGACTTGCAATATAAACTTCATAACACGTGATTACAAACACAACGGAATAATAATAATTGCACTTGTCTTAATATACCCAAAAATGATCTTTATGTTAGGTTAGAATATCCAGTATTCTTAATAAAGTGTTAATGCACTATACGATCTCTTGCAAAAAAAAAAAAAAATCTAATACCAATTTTAAGTGAGAACTAATGGATATCGTCGTATGTTAAGAGCGTACCCATACATAATAATGAATGCGTACTTTAATCTTTAACACGCCCATACTTCTACAAGTAATTTACAACCGTCGAACAATGTGTATTCTCACGGAAAACAAATCCAATGGCCAATTGTGTACTGGTTCATACCCTCTTAGTTGATTAAATTGCATAACTCGCGAAACGTTAAAAGGAGACGGAGCTCCGCCGTAGGCAATTCTAATCATTGTTAGAAAAAAAATATCTACAAGCAGCATATTAACGAGTTTTTGCGTCCGGTCAAACGAACACACTATACGAATACTAATTTACTTGACCTTGAACAGAATCACGTTTCCTTTCGAAATGGGTTCGTGAATGCGATATTTTTTAGTATAAAAGTAAAAAGAAGACGTCGAAACAAAATAAAAGGATTGGACCGACGAATCGTCCCACTTTTTGTAGGGCCATCTTTTCTACTTTTGTGTTCTAAGTTTGTTCCACGTCCTGAGATACCTGAAGCTTTTGTTATTATTTGCATATTACCCGAAACTAAGATGAAATGCAGATTAATAGTTTATACACGTTCATATTTTGGTACGTGCCTTTACGCTCTGGCGTAAACGTGAGCCCGACCCTTGTGGATAACAGGCTTAGGTCCGTAATACGTGGTCCTGATTGACGTGGTTGTTTACCTGCCGACGACGATATGAGCAGAATGGCTAGGACTCATCATATAAATAAATTTAACTTAGAAAACACATAGATTTAATAATATTCCAAATATTATCAACCACATAAATTCCGATTTAATGCTGAAAAATTGATTTCATTTAGAGATGAAATAGACGATAATAAATACTTCTACGAACATAACAACTGTAAAATAAAACAGACTCTAATGCTTATGCTGTGTAATTAGCCTAATTGACACCACAAAAACAAAGCTAAAATTTCCGCGAGTGTCGATGAAAAAGGCCTCATCTGATCATACAAAGGGAGAATGATACGTAGCGTGCAGTAGGGCTTCCTTTTAGTACAATGACATCGTCAGAGAAGCTATTTTAGTTGTCTGGAACATAGCCAGCACTGCGGGCCACCGCGTAAAATAAACGTACACGACAACGCAAACTGCGCCCTATGTTCGACTAATTTCCATGTGGGTTATAAAAAACTCATTTTCAAGGTGAGACGTGTTCCAGAAAAGCTAAAAGATACAAAAGCGAATGCTATAACAAATATTCAGTAGTGTTACATACAAAATTTTAACTCGCAGCGCATTCTATATTTATAAACATTGTTTTGTTATGGTTCACACTGATATGACTAAAACAGGGCATAAGATTCAAAGGTCGTCTTTATAGCTCAATAGCAATCCGTTTTCCAAGCAACCAGTTACACGCAGAAAGTGATACAAATACAATATTATTCGAGAAAATAGTGTTAAAAATAAGAAAAATGGCATCTAAGCAAAGACAAAACAACAAAAGAATACTAAAACATATAAAAAAAGCATGAAAATAAAAACAACACGCGCACAAATATAGATTAGTTAATATATGTTTGTAAGAGATTATAAAACTAAGTGTATAACGTGTTATTAGAAAAGGTTATGCAGTGATCGATTATATTATTAAAATCAAACATTTTTCAACAGTATTTGTGATAACTCTGTTTAAATTATTCTATACAAACTTAATTATTTCCGCATTTAAATATACAATTAATTACAACATAATAAACTTATGAACTCATCCATTTTTTATTTAATTTTCAGCCCACACGCAACAACACAACACTTAATGAAGATCGATACATCATACATTACAGTTAATTAATTTAAACGATTATTGTCTATTTCAGAGAGCAATTACGCTAACAAAATCACAGCCTCCATCAAATTTGATAACCTCCGCGTATTTAATAGAATCTTACTTTTTATCACACGGCGAATTCATTTTTTCCTTAAATTAAGGGCAGAAAGCACGTTTCTTATTAAATTTATGCTACTGACAAGAAAGTATAATGTAGAAACTTGTGTATAATTTATATAAAAGACGTGTTCGTGAGGAAGCCACTGCAACATTGTATATATGCAATGGAAGAGTCATTGTACAGTATTGTGCATTCAAGATAGTCGATCGATAGTTAAATTGTCAGTAATTAGGTAAAACATTTTCAAGCTGCTTAATATGTAGATTAGGTAATTTATTCGAAAGGAACTAAACTAATTTACTGAGGGAGGGCCGCGTGTATAACCAGTTATTGGTCAAGTAATAAAATTAAACAAAAACATCTGCAAAAATCAGTCACTTAAACTTTGAAATTTAGAGATATTTAAGCTATATACATGAACCAAACTTATTACAAAAGAAAAAAACAGCGTCAATAATTATTTCCTGAAGTCCTTACAATTCAAATCAATCGGTGGCCCCCAACGATTTTTTTTATGAACGAACATGGTATCAATATACAACGCATATTTTTTTCTCGTTTGTTAATAATAAAGCCATTATTTCATGTTTCACTAATATTAAACAACCTCAGCAACCTTGAGGGTTCATAGCATATCCTGAGTTCGTTTAACGAGTTCGCCTAAACAAACATCTCGCACATCTGTTTGGACACTAATGTTAGCAAATCATTGCCCCAAAGGTTACTTCGTCTCTTTGTTTATATGAAAAAATGTCTGCTTCCAATATGTTTCTAGAACTTTCTTAAAGCGTAAAGTTATACTTATAAAATAGTTCTTGTCTTAGATGTCTGTACTTTTGGGGCCACTTCGAAAGCCGCTTCTATAACTTCGCCTGCGATACAAGCAGCATATGTAAAATACAATATTTTGTATTATATACATAAAAAAATCTTATGTGGTACCTACCATGCTTGGAATCTTCGCCTTTATAATTATAATAAGAGTAAAGTTATATTTTGCTGTTTAAGAGCAACCTTTTAAAAGCAGAGAAACTAAATTAATACCTGCTGCGTTGTGAACACAAGACGTTTTTGTGTGGTTTTTTGTATGCATTTCTAAACATTCCCTTAGGGTTAGATAAGTACTCCCTTATCTTATCCGAGGATACTTCTTAACCTGAGGTAATTAAGTTTTTCAAATTACAAGCACTCGGTTTGTTGAAATAGGCCAAAGGCGTGAATTTACATAAATGTGTAAAGTTGTTAGAATTATTCTTGGAGTATTCTTATCCTAAGGACCAGTGTTATTAAATTGTAACTAACAACGTACCATTATATATAGTATATTGTGTGTATTGTTCAACTATAACTTGTTTCAACTAAACTGTAATACATATGGGAGGAAAACAGAACAACAATATAGTTTTCATGGCAACGTAACAATCTTATCGATATAGTACTAGCAAACCCGGCGAACTCCGTTTCGCCACCAAATGGCTTCATTTTTTCCCGCTTTTCTGTTGAAATTTCTTTGCTATAAACCTCACGTAGCCCTAGACCTTTCCAACGAATGCAAAACCGTGGAAATCGGTTCATCCGTTCTGGAGTTATAGCGTCAGGAAGGAAAACCCGACTTATTTTTATATAGTAGAGATTATCCATTATCTTCTACTACTAGTATGTTGATATCAAATGAAACGTATTTTTCTTTTGTACGATTTATTCTTTGAGATCGATCACTTCCGCAAAACAATTAAAAATGTCCCATTGATTGAATGAGAAATGGCATCAAAGATTGACGTCCATTGACTCCGACGGGCGCAATGATTAGGCCTATTGTTTCTTCGCCGTAACCAACACTAAGTTGTGTATAATTGGCGTGTGATCAATGTGCCGAGTGCATCGGCCGCTCCTGACCCTGGCTGGCCCAATGCCACACAGCACGGGCACCACGCCAACAGCCAAAACCTTCCGCATCGCAGATTATCATTTCACAACTGTTTGCTCATATTTGAATAGTCATCTGCGGATTTAATGGCAGTTTGGATTGACTTCCTAAATTCTTAGTTTCGTTGACGCGTAGCAATCTTAGCTACGATTCCTATATATTTTGGTATCCAAGGCATTTTGTTTTTTAAATAAGCCATTCTTATGGTTCGTTTGTGTTCCTTTCCATTGTAATACGCTATAAAATTGGGCTATGTCATTTTTAAATATAAAAACTGAGTTAAGAGAGCATTTATTACTAACGAATAAAATTACATAACATATCTAAATGAATATTTAAGGAAAACCATACCGCTTACAGGCTACATAAAAATTATGATATTTAAATTACCGTAAAAAGATTGAATCTAGACTAGACTTTATTATAGGAATAAAAACTGGGTTTAATTGGCAATAATAATTACTCGATCACATCAAGGGAATCAGCAATCAGTTCGAGTTGTTTCCAATACATTAGGCCGGCGTTGTAATGGATAATTAATTGATCATTATTGGCAGATTGTTTGCATTGGCGTAGGTTGAGGACGTTGAACTAGATATGTATTTACACGCGCAATGTGATTACGAAGCAGAATTTTATGATTTTATTTTAGTACCTACCAGTGACGTGGGATTTGTGAACATTCAAGAAATTATTTTTATGCGATCATTCTAAATAGAGTTTTGTCTGTTGATCTAAGACAGATGATCTTAAGCGAAATTATACAATGGTTATGGTATACTAATAATTTAAAGTATACACATGGAGTTTGATATGGAGAAATAGAATTTAGTTGTGTTTCAAATCTTGAACGGCATTGAGTTGAACGTTTAGGGCGGTTATTACACCGATTTGCTATTTTTGTCACATACGTCAAGTCGTACCTCAGCAGACGTGTGAAAGTGAAGTAATAAAATCGAACGTTTTGGACAAAGGCCAGGCGATCACTCAAAATGCTTCTAACACCTTGTGAATACTATTGCTGTCATATCTCACAACAGTCACCTGTGTCTCTACAACGAAATTATGACAAATTCTGGCATTGTTATTACATTTTTCTTTGAATTTTCAGGCGTTTGACAAATATTAATGACCAGTATGTAATAAATTTTACTCGAATTGTACAGAAATATAAATGTACGTAATGTGACGAATACATAATGTATATAAATGTATATCAGTTCAGTTTTAAAATTTAGGTATGTAGAGCAGAATAATTAAATAAGAATCAGTACTGTTTTCCTTCAAAACTAACTTGCGTTTATTTTCAGTAATTTAACACTCCATGTGTGCCATGCTGTAAATATAACTTACCGCTAAAACATAATTCAATTATGCGATCCGGTCATTATGAGGCCGGTGTAGATTAACTGAAGTTATTATTATTAAACGTCGCGTAATATGGTGTAAGATAAAGCTGCGCTCCATATGTGTTCCTGCGCCGTTCCCACGGCTCTTCCTCCCTTCACCCCCGCGATACACCATGTGGTACCAACCAGTTTAAAATGACCCGTTTCATGCGACTTTAGAATTTGCTTCGAGTTGGAACATTCAAATTATGGAGGTCCACTCTACTTGGTGCATTTCTACCTCCCGGGTTTTCATGTGCATGTTCACGCCTAGGGCTTCTGAAATGACGTTTCGCCGCTAATTGATAGGCACGTAATTGATTAGTGAATATCAAAGGGGAAAGATGAGCAACTTTCTTCATGTTTCAACATTAGATATAATTCTGTCGACATAAGCTCTGCGGTACGAACGTATTTGTAAGTAATCCATAATTTTGTGCATGACACGCCGTTGACAGATTAGACTTTACACACACGCAGTGCAAGCGACGATAACGAGATGATAAAAGATTGTTTGTATAAAGTGCGACGAACTTTGAAGAAAATTGAGTTAATGAGAGAGCAATTGAAGCGTGCATCCCTCCGGTGGCGAGCGTAGATTTGCAGATGGCTCGATCGTACAAAAAATGCGAACCCTAACTACTGTAGTGTACGGCTTCGGCGAGATTTATGCACGCTACCTGCTAGCTTTTTCGTTTCTATTTTTTGTTGTCCTTTCAATGTTTTTTTAAGTTTATATGACATTTTCTGATCTTGGGGTTTTCCCAGTTTTTAATCTATGTTGATAAGAATAGATAAATTTAGTAAAAGGTCCAGTGGGAGTTACAACTGTCAATTTTAACAGGTTTGAAGTTTGGCAAAAAAAAAGGTTTCAGAAAACATAGATTTTATGTTATTAGGTACTTGATGCTAAAAGCGGACATTTTATCTATGGTGGCTGAAAAGAAGTGGACCTTATTTTGTTTATAAGTTTTTTGACTTATGTCTTTTTAGTGTATTCTCGATACAGTTTGTCTATTAAAGACGAGACTGTTCTTTACGCCGTTTTATCATGCAAGACAATCATTTCGTGCTTTTTATGTGCTTATTTATCCTTCCATACAAAACTAGTATTATAAAATGTATTACATACCTACAATATATAGTTCGAAGATTTTCCAAATATACTTAACATACAATTTAGCAGCATCCATATAGATCAATACGACACATAGGTATGTAATATTTTAAGTGTACGGTTTACATTCGAGGTCTGTGCGGTACACATGTGTGGTGAAGTGTGACACCTGACCTAACCCAATCCGCCCGACTCGGCTTGCACTTGTGACTGCCTGTGAGTTAGTGTTGGGAATCAATCACAATCGACAATGACTTGTTTTAACGAGTCTTCTTATTCTGTAACTTTTATGTTTTATATTTTGTAAACTTTGTGAGAACTCTAATGAGTGTTCACTAACAGTAAAACACCACATAACATCTGATATGAAAATATTATTTGTAGCTTACAGATTTTGAATTAAATCTGTAGGTTTTAATTGAAATATAACAGTTGTTTGAATTCTATCATAGGCAAATTTCAGGGTATGCTCCTATGGGTCGCGGACGAATTATAACCAGCTCCTGTGGCCCCTTCACTAAAGCAGCTCAACGGGACGCAGTGGGGTTTTGGTCAGGAGGAATCCGACATAACCTGTTTCTCTTTTCCCAGGAGCCGTGGTTACCTATGCACAATTTCCCCACTAAAAAGGGTAAGCTCCTATGAATAATTATGAAACGTTAGTAGTAAGTAAGCCACCTCACAATAACGAATCTTTAAAACAGCTCTAAGTATTCAATTTTATGAATTCATTCATTCATTCATTCTTAGTGTATATTCATATAATCATTATTAACATTTTATATTCATAACGAAAATAAAGACAAAAATTAAACTATCGAATTTTGTTATTCAAAATGCACATCACTAGTTTGTTTTGTTTATAAGTGAGTAGGATGAAGTAGAGGGTCGTACAAAAACCTTACTTTTTATGCGGTGACAAGAGAAAAATTTTGGTACGCCTTATATGAACGTATTTTAATGGGATTGAAGTTCTCGTTCTTTTGAAAGTGCTTATTCGTTTAGCTAAGTGGTATAAGTAAATAGCGAAGGTTCCGTTTTTTATTCACATTTGCTTCCATTTACAAACATGTGAAGTGTTAGTGTGTTTCAAAATATTTCATTTTAGTTCAGTTTAAATTCATTTGTCAAGGCTTTTATAACAAACGTCCTCAGAGTATCAAATGGCTAAGTACTAATTTTAGTTCAGGGAGCCTACTATAGTATTCATGAATATAATATGGAAGTATAGTTAACATAATACTATACTATGGAAGGTAGATGTCCGCGGAATGTTATCACTTAAGAACCACACTACAATTCTCTACCATCGTTATTGTATTAAATGAAACGTGTTGTAAAAATCATATGATTCTAATAGAGGAACCACAGGGTTTTTTTTAGCTCTTCTTTGTAGATACTGCTTTCCGAATCGTTGGTAAATATTAAGTGTATGTGTTTTGACTAATCAAAAGCACGCGTGAAGAATGTCTAGTTGAATAAATAAATTTTTGAGTTTGAATTAATCTATACTAATATTATAAAGCTGAAGAGTTTGTTTGTTTGATTGTTTGTTTGTTTGTTTGAACGCGCTAATCTCAGGAACTACTGGTGCGATTTGAAAAATTCTTTCAGTGTTACATAGCCCATTTATTGAGGAACGCTATAGGCTATATATGTACCACGGGCGAAGCCGGGGCGGACCGCTAGTAATAAATATATTGAATGGTTTTCTAACTATCTAAAATTTCAAATAAAGGTTTGCAGATTGAAGTTTTCCTTTTTTTATTTATTGATTGATATATTGATTGATTACTCAAACGACTTTAACAAAAGATAAAAAGATTCCTAAAATGTTTTTAATTGAACAGATGTTTTCATTGGAATAATTTTATCGAGCATTAGATATATTTGTTTTTTATTAACATATGTGTACTTTGAACAAATTTTGTGATATACAACCAGTAAACAATCTAGTTATACCTCACAATAAATAAAATGGTTAAGCTATTGTGAAATGCGATCACGTATTTGCAAGCGGATCTCTTTGATTATATCTGTACGTGGTTTGGCTTTCTGTCTGAATAAAGCGAAACGTAAACCACCATAAAATGATTTGCCAAATCTGGGTGTTATATAATACAAAGAGATATATTTACACAGAATTTAAAATAATGAAAATCCTTGTAGGAGTATATTTTCCACTTACTTTCTTACTTTTGTCAGATATCACATTATATACACAAACTATTATATGAATTAATAAGTTATTTAAATAGTGTTGATGTTTATTAAAAGCTATGTTCTATGTGGCATGCATGGATAGCATGTAAGACGTGTACGGGAGACATAATTAGAATGCCTTGTCAACAATTACATAAATCGATAAATGATTAAATGAACGGGAGTAAGCATAGTTTTGTTATCTATATCATAATATACTTAGGCACCATTACTAATATTTCTGAACTATATCATTTATATTAAACTAGCTTTCCGCCCGCGGTGTTGCCTGCGTGGTCAAAGGAAATTCCCATTGAGAGACAACGAGTTTCATCGCGGTAAAAGGTAGCCTATGTCTCTCCAGCCTCCTATCCCATCTCAACACAAAAATGTTATGAAATCGCTTAGCTGCGACCTGAAAACAGACAAAAAAACAATCACTCCTTAGTATTTATAACATTAGTATGAATTTATTAATATTATATTCAGACGAGTTTGTTACGTAAGTCGTAGGACAACATTTAGGTTCCCCTTTTTACCTCATGTATGTTTTTTCTTTTTGTAATGCGCGCGGAATGGCATTGTGATTTTATCGATACACGAACTCTAACATTAGTTTATATCTCAAGTATATAACTAGCAATAGAAACGCTAAAACAGCGAGTATTCCTTTGTTTTATTTCGTAGAAGCGTCAGAGGTCGAGACCGGCATGTAAAATGTGTGTATTTTTTTAAACAAATGAGAAGCGCGCACTGAAAACAAATGTTCGGTCCTTATTGTTCCCAATTCTCTGTAAGCTTATAATTACATTCCATTCGTGTAGTAAGTCATTATTATTTATCTCAAATGTTTATATGTACAAAATGTGTTAAGTACAATGTAAAAACACGTGTATTTAATAATATTCTTGTGTACAACAGAACAAACATCAGCATATGTGGATATTGCCAGCCCAGACACGTCTCATAACAAACGACTAAGTATAGCTAGCTTTATGTGTATGTAAATGCATGACGTACGTTCTTCCAAGAGGTGTACAATGCACTTTTATAGTTCGACAGACGCGTCAAGCTTACCGCAAAAGTGATGCTACCCTTTGTCGATACACTTTAGTTGTTAATAATATAGAAGCAAAGATAATTACTGAATTACTGCGTAAATTAAAAGCTCCTTTATATAAAAATGGCGCAGCAACTTTTGGACTTTTTAATGTAATGTAAGAATCATATTAGATACTCACTGAATTCTTCAATAAATCACATAACTCAATGAAATGACAGTTTTTGTCATTTTAAATGTGGAATTAAAAATAAATTGGAGAAAAATGAAGTGGTTATGCGGTAAATAAACGAAGAAAATATATTATTATCAAGGATAGAATGCATACCGCGACAACCACGACATTAAAATATTTATGTGCATTAATCTGTTTTATACATTTTGTAAGTTTGCAAAAAGAAATGTCATTTATTCTTTCCGTTTCATATATTCAAACGCACGTTATAAATTGTACTTACAGTATTTATAAAACTATAAACTTCATTAAATAGAAGAATCTGCCCGAAAAAGACAGCAGACTAAAAAACTAAAACAAATAATTTCTGACAGATTTTGTATACATGTAAGAGAATTGATTTTAGTTCGATGTATTTTGTTATGTTATTTTGTTGATGTATATTTCAAAATTCTTTTTAAATAACATATCGATAGTTTGTTAGTTGGGTACATCTCTGCTTCAAACCGCAAGTTATAAGGCTGGTCACGCACTTCCCTAAACGCGACCCGATGTATTGTCTCAGCCGATACTTAGCTCTGTCTTTCAATTTTTAACAGCCTGTGTTGAAGTTTATCGCATTTATTTTTCAATATTATGCCCTATTTCATGAATGAAGCTCTAGCAGCCATAATCATAACTCATAAGTGATGTATTTCTTGTGTTGTGAATGCGATCACATATAAATTACTAGTCGCATTAAAATAGTATAATTATATAATTATTGTTTGTGTGCACCAAATATGTGTAAATAAATGCTAATTAATAAAACGCAATTGCATTGCGTTTATCGCTTGTTTATTACAATGGATACTTAAATATACATAGCACTTATCACTGTGACTAGAGTCACGTTTTATAATGACTTATTGGTTTATTAGCAACATCACAAGTCATATTGTTTTATACTTAATTTCCGACAGTTAACCTAAAGAAGTATAATGATGTAGATCGGACAAAAGACTAAAGAAGGAAATAGAGCAATAGATAATAGGCAATAGAGTCCTATAAGAACCAAGTGGAAAATTTTCAACCATTTCAACATAAATTATATTATCTATCTACTATATAATCATTATTATATTGGTTTCATTAGCTTATCATTTTTTTAAATAAGCAATAAAATTCCACAACATGGCCAAATAAGGAAACCAATGAACAGTGAATTTCAAGTGAAATAAGTGTTACGCTACAGGTGTTGTTTCGTTCTGTGAGCACGTACTTGTTTCAGTGATAGTAATTGTGATCTCCGTTTATAGATAGTATGTCAATAATGAAAGTGGCGCATTGCTCGACGGTAGGTCAGTGCCGTGGTTATTGCATAATCTATGTCACAGCGAACATCATCGTGCCAATTTTGGTATAGCTGATTGATCGACACTTAGATTTCCTATTTCGTTGCTTACGATTCAGTCGTGTCATCAAAACAAAGACTATTAGGGACGATTGATCTTCCGCGTGTTCTAAGTTCATCGATTATGGAAACTCGCATTGTCTTAAGTAGGTACGTGCATTTAAAGCCCAGGTATATAGGTATATCTGGAAGAGCATATTACCGGTTTTATTACATCGTGCATGTTGAGCGCGCAAAAGTGCATAGCTCAAAGGTCAGGTTTCTCTCAGGTGACGGAAGTGCTAGGATGTCGTCATATTGGGTATTGGGCGTCTTAGTCGTTTATCAGTGTCGATGAACTTACGCGATACTATATAACGAAAAATAATTTGTTTCATTGTCGTATTTGAAGTAGATAGGTAAAGAAAATTACTTATTATTGTCATTAAAGGCGTTGAACTTCCCAAGGTCCCACATAATTCCGCCTTTGCAATCCGCAGCCGCTTCCTCAGCTTAATTCGTTTTGAAATTTTGAATGATTGCTTTGTTCTCGCTTTATTTAGTGTAATAATTATGTCCTTTTTTCTTGTTGCGTTGTATTAAAGTTATGTAAATTTTTCCGTTAACGCATATAGGTCGAATGTAATTTAAATTTCGGTCACTTATAAACTGTGTTATTATATTGTGTAATGTTATATTAGAACGTAAGTGCAGTACATAATCTTGTATTACACTCCGTTATTATTACCGAGGTTATCTAAGTAACAACGCAACTAGATACACGTAATGTGGATGTAATCTAACATTAATAAATTAGTACCAGAGTTGAATGACTATTCACTATTAATCTATCAATCAATGTAGAGGTTGTTATTTAATACGCTACGATTTCTATACAAGTGCTTTGAATACGCCTGATCGTGTATTTGACATGTTAATAATAAAAGTATTCCGATATAATTTTGCTCGAAGTTACATTTTTGTTTAAAAAAAAAACATCCGTCGCGCTGAATTATACTTATATTTGGTTGATATACACTTTAAGTATTCTTATGAAATAAAATTGCTCGGTTCATATAAATTATCACACGAGTCTATATTAAATACCTGTTCATAGATTGTGTATAGATCAGTGATAGCACAGTATTATCAAATCGCGGCTCGCATGCATCGTGCACTGATGCGCACGAGTGGATTCGTACCTACGTACTCAAGGGCCCATGAAATGCAGCAAAGCATGCACGTGAATTATTAAAGTTGGCTCTTGTGTTCATTACAACCGTTATTATTCTAGTAAAGGATCTTTAATTATTCAATTGTAGGGAAAGGCCGAGGTGAAGATTAAGTTTATGTTACTCATTAATTTTTATAGGCCTACATTCGGGGAGAATTGGGGGAGGTTTCGTTTTCTGTTATGGCTTATTATATATACATATATATACAAAATATTCCTTTTTATGTAATAAAATATGGAAATATGTTAATATTTGTTGTTTAAATTATGCCTTCTTTTTATAAATTGAATTCTATGCGTAAATTATTACACCGTATGTATTTAATTAAACATGCGAGTGTTGTACTGCATTTCCCAACATTGTCTATTTATTTGTATATAGAAACGAGTTGTGGGTAAACAACCTAGAATACACCATGCGAAAATATAATATAATAATGTACTCATACCCATTGAAGTATTTAATAACGACGATATTATGTACCCTAACACATAACTTTTGGGTGAGGAGTCATCACCGTAACAAGTGGGGTGATCTATGACATGATAGTCAGACATGCATCAGTGCTTCATCGTGGAAAATTTTAACGTACTTTTCCTTTCGCACTTTTTAATAGAAAATATTGTATTTATTAAAGTCGTGTGGATAATACGCTATTTTGTTTTCATTACAGGAAATCTTACATATATTCTGAAATTGATAACCACTCAATATTTCCAATAAACAAGGGTCACATAAAAAATAATCGGAACGTGACGCAAGTTGATAACTTATCCGAAACTAGTACAGTCAGTTCAAAAGTTATCGAATTGACCCCCGCCTGATATTGTTTCCTCGACAGTTTACCGCAGTTTGTTCAACCTGCTTTATGTTTTCACTGTTTTATTTACAATGCCCGATGCACTAAAAATAATCGCGCAGGAGTCACGTCCGGTTCTTATACACATCTTTCTATGAATTGCTAAGCGAAGTGGTACACACATGTTGCTGATTCCCATATGCGTTATGATTGCGGCAGCTTATTTGATATTACATTAAACGAGCAAGCTTGTTTACATCCATGAAAGTATTACGTATATTTTATTGGGCTCTTTAAGGCAAGTAACGATGCACAACGCTGACCCGCATGCATGCGTCGTTAAACGAAAGTGAAACTAGTCGTAATCGTGGTTGAACTTCTCTATTTTTGACGAGTTCGTGGGCTGGAAACATCAGAACAAAAGGTTATTTACGGTCTTTCCACGCCTCTTATATATGTGTATTATTTAATAATTCGTCATTACTGTCAAAACACTTTACAATACCTCACAATACTTACGTCGCCACGACTAAATTGCCATAAATAATTTGATTTTCATTCAAGCCAAGGGATGTCGTGCATGTTACACTTTGAGATTAACTTGAAATTTATACCATACTTACACATTTTTTATTTAGTGTACTATTAATATTAAATAGAGTAAGATACAAAAATATACTAAAATGCAAAAAATGGACCTAATGTGAAAAACACGTACATAAACAATAATCCTTTCTATTTGAACCATAATTATATTGCAATCGTCGCCATGGCTGACGCATCCGCAAAGATAAAGACAACCGTATTTAATTTACTACGAGTGTGATAAAGAAAAACATCGCACGATCAAAGGTCAATTACGCATATGCTCTGCTTTAATTGATTTGTTGGAGACGATCATAGAAATGAGGAAATTTGCGTAAATTTTCTTAACAAAATAATCTCAAAATCTCTGTTTGTTGTCTAAGTTGCTTGAAAAGAATGTAGTTACCAATTTAAAGATAAAAAATTATTGTAGGGAGTTAAGATTTAAGTATTTTAAATAATTTTTTGGCCTCTAACAAACTTGGTCATCGAAAACTTATGTCAAGTGGAGGTATAACAATTTGCACTAATTCTCACTGGGAAAAGTTGAGCGCGATTTGTGAGCGGATGTGGCACATCTGTTGCCTTGGAGACATAATAATAAGTAATTAGCGAGAAGGATGCCTGCGACCCGGCTATGTTCGCATTATGGTTCGCATAATGTGTCCCACACAATGTGGCGTCCTTAGGGCTGTCATATATACATATATTTTTTTAGTTGTTTTTTCAAAACAATTTCTGTCTATAATATGTTATGAGGGTAATATGAATAAGTGTACATTGTACCAATTTTAATGTCAGTTGGTGTACATTCTATACAATTTCTTCTTGAGACTTGTAAAAATAATAAATAAACCATTGATTAATGCACTGCATAGTTTATAGATTTAGGTTTATTTACAAAATTCTATCTGTGAATTAGTTTCGCAACCGCGTTCACATCCCTTAATTTCCGTGCACCCCCAACAATGGACGAATAGTGCTCGTAATTGAACAATTGAAGACGCTACTTGACTTACTGTTACAATATCTTACTCACGACTCACAGGATGTTACCCATATTGTACAGCCTATTTAAACATTTTATTACGCTTCCTAATTTTATATATTAAGATCATTAATTGTTTATTTTATCAACCAGGCGATTTGTTATCAATATCAGCTGACTGATCTACACGAACAATGAAAGGATTGTTAACACAATATTAGTAAATCTGAATAATACTATATGATTTTGAAAGATATCAAACGTAGATTCGTTTACAGCGTAATATACTGGTGTACAAACAGTATTTGAAATTCAATTAAATAATTTTTTGTAATGTGCTATTTTCAACTGAATTCAAAAAAATAATCTATATTGAACTATTACGTATTGGTTTATTTATTGAAACTGAAATAATTTTTGAAAATTCATATTGCATATAATACTCGTTAGAACCAAAATGGTATCATATGAAAAATTCGTTATTACCGCCTTATTAGCATGTTTAATCGCTAGCAAGACGATTATAAGAATAGTAATTATTAAAAGCATATATAAAATAGGCGAAGCGTTTGTTGATGGGCCCATTCGCCTCGAGCGAAGGTCAAGCCATTCGCTCGCACGGCATGCGGATCGCTTGACGACCGAACATATCATTCACGATATAAAAAATTAAATAATATTTAATTATCTATTTGGAATTATTATAAATGTTCCGTAATTCGCATTATAAATCACGCGGACTAGGAAATTGCTTTAGTCATAACGCCAATGGAATCTGTCGTTTTTTTATGTTAGCCCACATGTTGACTCAGCTCTATATTGCAATAGATTTGAATTAAGGAGGTATATTACAAATGTATTTTATGTGATATGTTGGTACGCGCATTATGTTTTAATCTGAATGGATGACGACAGCGATCATATTCTTAAAATGAAGGTAAATGCTTAATTAAAACGAAAACAAAACGAAGGCGCGTGGGCACGTCCGCGTCGGCTGCGTGGTCAATGTTGCTAATCCAGTATTTCAGTAAAGTTGTGAAAACGCCGGGTTGCACAACGCGAGCGTGTTACCTCTTGATGCAACACTTGCAACGATATCCCCGCTACGGGACAACCTTCGATTTCCCTCATTATGACACACTCGCGTTTGCTCGTCAAAACCAATCTCATGACGACCTATGAGTGTTTTCTTTATTTAACACATAAAACTAAAGATGCTGTCCGTTCTTAGGTGCGTTGCATTACACAAGACCTACATTTCGAAATCGCATCGCTCAGAATACTAATGCTTTGCTTTAGAGCCGTGGTCTAAAGGAAATCTATTTAAATAAGAGTTAAATATTTATTACAATAGATTGATGTTAGCGATGGGAAATAATATTTAATTACTTATATAACTAAACTAATTCTTAATTATCTTTGATCAAGATGGACTTGGTTAGATTCTTGAGCCTTGTTCGAGAATCTTAAAGTGAAAATGTCATTAATTCATTTATTGACTCAGTAATGGGAAGTGTTTTATATAATAATGTATTTTGCAATATAC
>NC_052117.1:4766584-4838341 GCF_012273895.1 Zerene cesonia
CTCCGTAGTGCTAATAAAGCGATTAGATTATTCATTATACTTAATACCAACAAATATTGAGATAAAACGTGTATTCGAATTGTAAGCAATAAAAGCTGACATAAATTTTATGGTATCATCTCATGTCGTATGCATAAACACTATTTATGGATTCTAGAGTACTTATTACTATAAGACATGTATCTTCAATAAATAATTGGCCATAATATTGTATGTAAGAAATTAAGTCACTAAGAGTTTGAAAGGGTAGAATTTAAAACATTTTGTAATAGAATTAGCATAGCAATGACTAAGTTAATGAAACACGGATCCATAAATTATAATTTTACATTAGTTTAAAATACAATGTGTCGGGTCGGATGACACATACAAGCTCGCGAGGTCGTTGGTTCGTTTTACAGGTGCCCAATTGCGCAGTGCTTTTGAATTGGGGTGACACCCTATTTACATAAAACGGAATAAGAACATACATTAAGCGTGTTTCTTGCCGTTAAGTGAATGTGAATTTATAGGTAATATGTGAACTCATTAAATTTAAGTTATAAGCTAAACATTGACCCTGTTTAATATTTCGAAATTGTACGTCCCCACGTCTCTTCCAATGTATAACAACATTATACAGCAGGTTAACGGACACATATTTTGTCCTTTAGCTTTATGTGTTAAAATTTACGTGTTATTTACGCAATAATAACATGTTGCAACGGTTAGAAGCCTAGTCATTACCCAAGGCGTACTCTGGTGTAATAAAGAGACGCAATAATATGAAATAGTAGGGATTAGGAAGGGAAATTATATAGGAAGGCGAAGCGGGTACAATGAAACAATACTAAAAGTGAAAGAGTATTAAGTTCTCTTCCTGCACCGTGAGCACATAAGATATCGCAGCACGCGCGAATTATAATCACTGTAATAGCAACGTTTGTGCAATGGTCTTATGCAAACTGCAATCGTGCGAAACATGCGCAATGTGACGCTGCCACTATTGCACTCATCTCGTTTCTAGTTAGGACTTTGCTCGTGGGCTGCCTTGCTTATGTATCAGTTTAGCATTGTTTTTACTTTTATTATCAGAAATCATAAAAAGGTTTACGTATTGTTAATAGCTCTCCCAATGCTTTAGAAAATAGAAACTATTTTTCAATTAAATACTTGTTGAGACCGTGAAATGAGACACGGTGCCTCTAATATCGTTTAACGGCATGGTGTATTAAAATCGGTAGAGTTAACATTGTGATTTGTGAAACAATGACTGAGCTGGAAGGCTCCTCTCCGTTCGGCCATGTCATTACGAAACCAGAAAGGAAAGTTAAGACCGTTTCGACCGAGAGAATGTCGCTATGCTCGGCTTGCGCTTATGCTGTTATTGTAGTGCATCTCAAAACCAACACAACGACTCGTACAGAATCAAGAGATGCGCGGTCGCAGCTTCTAAGCTTGCCTTGCTGAATGAATGATTCGAGGCTGTCACACCCCTACTCTCCACATTAAACAAAGGTTTTTAAACACGCATGACCATAAATAAAATGGTTAGCATAATTAGCGAAAAGCGAAAAAATATCCTTCAAGGTCAAGAATATAAAAGAACCATTTTAGAAAACATTAAAAGTATAAAGCACCCACCAAATCTACAGGGACTAAGATTTTAATCTGCCTTGCCTCATTTGTGCATATACTTAAAAACTAGACCAGTCACGAAACAGTGACCCTCTTAAGCACGACCAGAATATCAAATGATGTTTTGCTGTTGCGTAACAGCACGCTGATACGTTCTTTACGAGCAATTATGTAAAAACGACTAGCAAAAGTGGGTAGGCGAGAGCAAAGCGGTCGGTCGATGCCGCAGTTATGGTAAAAGTGTTACGCGCCGTGGCCTGTGCTCGATTCCGAGCTGTGACGCAACAGTTGTGGCGAATGTGTGCCAAAACTGCAGTCAAACCCTCGACATGGACGTTGAGCAGGCTTAAGTATTACATGTATTTCTATACACGCTTGAAGTGAAACGGATATCGGAACTGATTTTGAAATAATGCCAATACACAGATTTGTTTCTATTCTACCTGTATAAGGGATATAAATTCTTACCTGATTCGACTATACCCTCGACTGTTATGATTTTGAATATGAATATTGGAAAAAAAACTACTTAAAATTATAAAAATGAGAATAGTATGCCAAACGCATAAACAAAGGTTTGAGCGACAGTGAGTATACAGGCCACATTGTTTTCTGTAGCAACACTAATAATGTTCCAGACGTTATCAGTCGTCGAGATAAGATAGTACAGCACCCTTTGTTTATGCACTGCACTCCAACATAAGACCTCAGATATGCATTATCAATATGTATAAGAGTACTTACACTAACTATTAACTTGTTTGAACTCACTAATTTTGAATTCACGTTTACAATACAATATTACTTTATGAATGATATGTACTAATTAAAAACTACAGAACTAATTATAAATCTATTTAACCATCCTGAATACAACACTCATTATGAATTTGTTTTCATTACTTTTAAGAACAATTTAAAATGAGCGTTTTTTACGATTATAATATGTTATGTATGTATTCATAATTCATTGCAAAATCTTTTGCAGTGCAACGTAGGCTTTAAAATGCGAAACATTTCAAATTCACGTTTAATAACAATACATGTTAACGATTTGCGATAATAGTTTGCGACACGTGACTGCTTATCAGAAATGACTTAGTTTCCATTGAAAGCTAAAATAACGTTTTTGGCTAAAATAGGTTACCGAGCGAAAATAAAAAAAAAAATACTTAATCCGACAAGAATGTGTCACTAGCATAGGACGTAGGCGATACTCGTCACCGCCTTCACGGCAATGAACCTTCGCATTTGATGCTAAAGCAATTAGCAACGAACTTTACTATAACTCGCATAATATATAATATATTATATCGACTGTTCAAATCTGATGCATCTAAATTCAGGGCAAGTATAAGGCATAATATGAATCTTTAAACAACACGTGGGTGTCAATATTGCTGCAATAGCAGTTACCTATGCATCAGGGTCATACCACATTTGTCTTAAATTAAGTGTCCCCAACGGTTTGTCGAAATCGTCGCGTAATGGATTCTTCAGTGTGAACGAAGCCCGTTCAAGGCAAGCCGCATATTAAAAATCTAAACAAAATGTATGCTAGAAAAAGGTCATACCTTGACTTGTGATGACCATAAGTGAACTATCGAGTAGTATCCTTATCGCTATGCCAGGAGTAAATGGTCCACTTATTTTAAAACCATATACTTGAAAAAATAGCTCATTTATAAAATGTAAGATTTACATTTTTAGCTAACCTGCTATAAGTTCATGCCATCACAATTTGCATGCAATATTAATTGAATAATACTGTTTTTACCTTCCATTCTTTCTTATGAAAAAGGAGAAGAATTCCAATTAATTGCAATTAATTTATAGCTTGAGCAGTGAGGCGTTAATCGGACGGCATCAACCGGTTGCATTAGACTAGAAGTTGCCACTACGGTGGGCCCATTTCGTAATATTATATACGTAAGGAGGTGAACGCAACAACTCGATGGATCGCACCTCAATATGAACGTAAAATGCTCATAAGATTGAAAATTGATGAATCTATTGTTGTTTAAGCCTTGAAACAAAGATAGGCGATGTTGAATTTTTGTATTGCTTGGATCAGCGTAGCAAAATGGCGCCTTGACGTCCCACGCGGAATATCATTTCGCCAACACAGCATGCGAGGAAATAATTTGATATCACTTATTGTATAAAAGCAATGCTAACTGACACCACTGCTCCCACGATCGACACTTATTGTTCGAGCTGCACTCGAAGGTTTCTGCAATGTCTAGCTGTTGGGAAACGGAGGTGACTGAGGCCAGAACCGGCCGTTTGAGAAACCTTACAACCTGATTGCGAAAACCGTGGAAAGTTTGTGTTTACTTGCATGAAGACTACCGACTTTTGTACGCATTCATTTACATTAGAAAATTTGCAACCATTAGTAATGCATATATATATTACTAAATGTAAATATCGGCTACATTTAATTTAGCTCGTTGTATTTGTTACTTCGACAATACTGATTACAGAATATCAATGTCATACACAGCAAATTTTGGCAATGAATGAAGCAGACATAATAGTTTTTATCAGCACACGTGTAAAAATGATCGCGTCGTGTTATATATAGAAGTATAATCTTCATGGTAAAATTTAAGTTTTATATCACTAAATGCTTGTAAATGTGTATTTGAAATAAAATAAAATCTTTGTATCTTACAGGAACATGAAATTTATTAGTAATTTATTTTTTAATTACTTTAATCTTGAAGCATTACATTACATACAATAACTCATTATTTCAAATAACCGTAACCTACATCAACGCAAACGGAGCACAGAATTGAAAACATTTAATGTTCCGATAGTTTTGCAAATATTATTATAATAATAATGTATAGTGCAATATTCAACATTAGTGCGGCTCTACGCGATAATACGCTTCGATAGCCCACGTGATTAAACGGCTTATTGACAAACTAACAATAGGTAATAATAATAGCTTACTAACATTTTGGTATGCGACTAATTAAGGAAACGATTATATGACCCAAGTTTTAATAGAAACTTAAATATATTTTATGCCCGCATCATTCGACTTAATTGACTATATTTTTTCTCTAAATGTCCTTAATCACTAAAATTCTAAAATTGTTTACTATTTGCGTCCCCTTGTAACGACTCGAGTTAAGAAAAAAGTTTTTGCAAGTTACTTTCCAATTGTTTACACTCCCCTCGAACTTTGGGATACAACCTTGTAGAAATCTCAACAAAGGTGTATCTACGGACAAAGGCTCTTTATCTCGTGTCTGGCAAGTTGTAAAAAAAATCAATATAATGGCATGTATTGTAAATAGGCAGCAGGTAGACGGTTGTAGGTGTATTTATGAGCACAACGGTTCGGATGCTTTACAACGGCCAAAATTCTAATAACAAAAAGGTGTAAAGGCATTACGGTGCACCTTTAAAATTTCCCACTGTAATTTATCTGAAAATGAGTGTAACTGCAATCGAATGTTAACATGGCAATTTTAGGTTTTAAAAATGTCGATGATGTTTATAAAATTGTTAGTTAGTATATAGCTTCGTTTATCAGAAATCGCATGACCCTTAATCTCATTTTAAACTCCCAAATACATGTATACATATACAACATTTTATAGGTATGTATAATATTACGAGTATTTTAAATTACTATATACCACATAAATTTTGGGGCTTCATTTGCCTTTAATTTGAATGCACTGTAAAACATCTTTAATCTAGTCTCCACTCTATACCTCCCCTCCGTTATGTGCTTCGTTGAATATAAAACAGGGCAACCCTAAGCAACAAGTGGCTGTACGCAATATAAAGAAACCACAAAAACCGTGAGCAGGTAGCGTGTATAAGAATCAAACGATTTATAACCATGTGATTTAGCTAATAGAACTGGTTTTACTCTGTCGCCCCGAATGAAGACAAAAAGTTATCCATAAGCAAGTATGACTCTTATGGCAAAGAAATAAGGTGGATTTCTAGAAAATTTAATAATCATAATATGAGCCACACCAGTCATACCACTTAGCCGCGTCTGTGCTTCACCCCTGCTGAGATTTGAAAAGGATTTGTCAAGTAATAACATCAGGTTCCATAAGTTATGCTATATAGTTCAACCAATAAATAGCATTGATATTGAAAATAATCCATATACTTTATATACATATATAAATTAATATGGACTCGGTTAACATTAAATAAATAATAAATATCGTCACACTTCTTTAGACTACTTATTAATAATTTAAAATACTTAAGTATCTTATATTTATTTAACATACTATGGACAATCATTTAACGTGCAATCTTAATCTAAAAAAATCCCTTTATCTAGGAAATTGAAAAACCATAACCTAACCATTTAGTTTAAGCGCATTAAGATATGAACAATGACGTAGTTTAACTTTTAACAATGTTACACGTACCTGCCGTGGTAATTAATATTTATAAACCTTGTTTTATTTTGAATCAAATCTTTTGTAATAGTAGTAATTTATTCCCTATGCAATAACAAAAAATATACAATACACAGCATACTAATCATAAACTTTTTAACAATCATTAATTTTGTAGATTAAAAGTTTCTTCTAAAATACTAAGAATTATAATTATACACGATTAACCGTCAGTATTTCTCAAGGGAGGCTGTAGAATCGAGTAACTTTTACTTTTAGAGGAAACTGGCTATTCGCCTAGTCCGATCAGATTTTTAATGTAACTACCGGAGTGTACAAGTCCCGCAACTATCAGCTATGGCAACATCACGCAACAAGTTACTGGTTCCACAGATTTTCCGTAATCTGTAATTACGGTAGTAGGAACCATCGAGTTGAGCGGTAAAGGTATTAGGGTAAAATCAGCTTATCTTGTAAAACTCGATTTTGTGCTGCAGATGGGAAATAGGCAATTAATAATATATTTTGTACTATGGTGTAAATATATTGTATTATTATTCAAAACCTAACTTATTGAATGGTATAGATTATATACGATACATGTGTGATATATGACAAAATACTGTAAAATTTTGTAAATTTTTGTTATCTGTTTATTATTATTTTATTTGGAATGTTACCAACTTCTATGTTGGAACATTTTAAATGCCTAGCTATAATTGGACTAAAGAAGTGAAATAAATACATTACCGAAGGGATAAACTTACGTAGGCAATATGATGTAATATTACTTAGGTAGGTAGGTAGGTAAACTAAGCAGTCGATACTATGTTAAAAACGAGTTCGAGCACTTACAAGATAAGTTACCTATACGTAATTATTTTCAATTTAGTAGTTGTGTAACTAATTCCATTTTACGTAAATTTATGTTATATCGGGGTAGAAAATATATATGGGGTATTTTATTTCCTGTAAAGCATTGTTTGATAATAAAATAACAACCTAAAGTAGATAAAATGATAATAACCACCAAGTAAATGCACCGCATGATAGTCTAGTGTATACAGAACTAGTTTTCCACCCGCGGATTCGCCCGCGTTGTCCGAAGAGATTCCCGTGGAAATAAATGTCTTACCGCTGTAATAAGTAGGTTAGGTACTCATGTCTCCTGACTTTTTCCAGATACAAAAATCTCATACAATCGCTCCGTTGGGACGTGAAAGAAAGAAAGTTAAACGAACGAACAAATAAATAAAAACACCTTCGCTTTTACAATATAATGTATAAGTTAATATTAAGGTCCACTTAATCACAAAATTGTTTCAATTTTTCTGTGTTCAGTGACCTATATATTCATACAAAGTAATAAACTAGATATAGATATGCTAAGATTTACGAACAAATTAAACTCAAATATGAACCTATTACGAGTATCTTTTCCGTTAATATTTGGGAAGATGATGACTATAATGACTTTAAAACATGACTACCTACGATTTGTAGGTATAACTATAATTGAGATATTTTCGTTTCCTGGTTTTCAAGTTTTTCATAGATCCCTAAATTATAATTATTTCACGACACTTTTTATATAATTGGTTTTTACAAGTTTTGAATAAAAAAAATAATAAAAACATTGATCGCCACGTGGTGTTAAATTAAACAGTATGAAACGTTTTGGAAGCGAAGTAATCAATTATTATTATGCTTGCGATATGGTAAGATTATTATTTATAAGTAATTTCTTACCTACCTACTTATTATTTTTATATCTTTGAAACGTTTGCAAGGCGATTATCAAAGATTCATTTATGACAAAGATAAAAACCTAAATACAATACTGTAATCAATTCGTTGTACTGAAATGGAAAGGTATAGGTAAATTTTATATAGGTCATTATTACAAACAGTAAGTATATACGTCAATATTTCACTGAAATTAAGTTCAAAACCGATAGTAAAGACGGGTAATTGGTAGATACAGATTACAGATTATTGGTTGGTGTAGAAAAAAACTTTGCAAGAAGTTAGCTTACCTTCAAGAACAGATCACCAAAGTCGTACAGCGCAGACTGATGCATTATGGCAGTAGACATTATGTAGAACGAAGAAGGCACTAAATTTGATCCAGGTTTTAATACTTGCTTCGCGCTTCTCTTCTCGCGAACTGATCCACTAAGACAATTTTTAGGTTATGATTTCACTGTAATTTTTTTTGCGCGAGCTAATAAAAAGTTCACGATGAATTGAACAAGAATTTTAAAACGCTGTTGTAGATATGAAGTTGTAATATAAGTGAATCGATGCTCTTTTGTTTTTTCGTTCGGCGACCACAGATTGAATCCGAACTAGTTGGCCGGGGGCAGTTATTTTTTTATTTCACCCTCCACGAAGTGCCAGTAAATTTTTGATCACAATTTCGCAAATGATGCGAAAATGTACAAAACAGTTCTTTGATTTCGAATTGTCTTCTTCACTTGTTTTCGCGTCTATACGGAAATTCACAAAATTTGGTCAAAACTCTGCGCGAACTACATAAAAGTAAACTCAGGACAATAAAAACTTTTTATATGTCCGACTTTATACTCCAAAACGTCTTTAATTCTGGTTGTATAAATCGCAAGTTAAAAAAATAAATCGCAGTGTCAACGTCCGCGCAAAACGCACCACACGTTCATTCCGTATCACGCTTGCTCGCGCACTGAGCCTGCAATTCGGTTCGCCCGTGACTCGTGAGCCGGCAGCGGGCGGGTGGATTTTGTTTTCAAATCAAACAGCACGATCACGTTTTGGACGGAGATTCGGGTACTCTCGGCCGTTATCGACAAATCTCGGCGAACTGTTTTGTTATTGCCTGCCCGCCACAACAAAAATTACAAAACTACTTCATCATTCTCCTCTCTTTTCCGAGAACAGCGAAATTAATAGAACCCAAGAACTAAAAATAGTAAATTTTTAATTATTTATATTGTATTTGTAGTTAATTTGTACCTAAGCTAAAGAATTTCCATGAATAGTAAGATGACTAACAATTCAAGAAGTAGGTAGGTAAATTAAAATCTATCGAATCTATTATCTACTATAAAATAGTCTTATTTATATTATGTTGGTCACTTTTAAAATTGACTACTATATTATTCGTAAATAAAATTAATTATAATTCTTTAGTATTTGATAGGTCTGTATTGTTAAGTTTACCTACTCCAGCATCAAGTTAAACAGGTCTACACTGTGTACCTACTTCTATGTATATTTATTCATTTTGGCGAGGAAGTGCTAAAAAATAAGTGGCCAGAACGGTGAATAAACGCAAAAAGTAGTAATTTTAGAGCTGGTTCGACCAATCGAGGTATCCGCTGTTCGTGCTTGCGCGAGCACCGCGTTCATTTATACGAAATGAGCGTTTTGAATATGTAAAATTGTAAATTATACACTGACAATTATAACTTATAGTCCTTACTTATGTTGCTTAATAAAAAAAATTAAAATAATGAAATATACACTTATTTTTTATATTTTATCTACCTTTTTAATTCATTGAAGTTAAACTAAACTATAATATCTTCTTTTTTATTCTGGTTACTGTTTGATTCAAAGGTAAATTAGATTGTATGTATCAATGTGTAATGTCAGTTTATTAAAATCCACGAACGTTATTTTTGAATGTTGAATTAAAATTTCCAACATCTTACTTTTTAATGTAGGTAACATTTACTTAGGCTTAAAATGCTCTCGCTGCCGCTAAAGCGTGTGGCATAGTCAACGCTTGAAGCGTCCCTCGGACAACTTTTTATTATGGTATTCGTTAGTTGCAAACTTGTTTGACTCTTTGGTGTTATGCGCTATGTTGCACGGGCTTACGGGAATTAGAAGGGCTTCCAAACACCGTGGTGCTTTTTGTTTGTATATATTCGACAATTTCGAGGACGCGATTCTCATGTTGGCTAGTTTATCAACGGTGTTATACAAGAAATTCAAACAAACCAACTCAAACTCAAACGGATTCAAATTATATTAATATTCATAACGAGCATACGACAAGAAACTCATCAAACGATATATATGTATTACAATGTTAAAAAAGGAGGAATATTCTTAATTGTACTTATTGTGTTATATTGTTAAATCAAAACACAATAATCTCGAATTATATTGAATAAGACAGATTTAGTCATAAAATATTAGCTAAATAGCTATCTCACTTCCATCAGTATTTATATATATGATTAAGAAAAGACAAATACATAATGATTATATCTTGTGATAACTGTTTATATTTACACTATATAATGTGTAAAAGTAACACTATTTTTTGTGTAACTCATAACAGAATCTTATTAATAACAGTTAACTAGGCCTCATGATAATATAAAAATTGATACTATTAAAAAAAACTCAAAGAACAACAGACTTGCAGTTGTTATCATTTTTCTCAGCAGTGTTATATTTCGCATACATAATTTTATAATGATAATACGTATATAATATTTCTTGCAATAAAGCTAAATATGTATGGGTGTACGGCTTACGCTCTCATAGGAAAAATGTTGAAATGCGAGTTGAAACACAAACTCTTAGTGGGTTTAGGGATCTCTAATAACATTAATTATGATATCTACTATAATATCGAATATTCTACGAGCTCATAATATTTAAATGTTAATTAAATATTACAATAAAAGTTATAATATTGCTACATTTTAAGGGGAATATATAATAAATAAATGCAGGGTTAGTTATTTTAAGCATTATTATTTGATGTCGCAATAAAAACGTGCGCCTTTTTGATTGTGTTCAAAACGACAAATCCTAATCGTGTCATTGAATTCAATATATAAAGTTGAATTAAACGTACCGTAATATTTTTTTCAAAATATTTAAATTAAGTTTAAAAAACATGTACGGGGCCATCATTTAAAATAATAACACGTGACGTTATGGGTAATGGGTCAGTGTCAAATGTCGGTCACGTAATGCTTACTTCTATAAGTCATAACGCTTAGGAACACATTGTATGCAAACATAAAATATTATATTCAAAAATCTCTCTTCCAGGCTCTGTATACTTCGGTCACAGAGGTGTTCGAAACTTAATATTCAAAGAGATTTTTCAACATTTAATTTTTAACCGACTTCAAGCTGAGAAAAATGATTTTTTATAGATTTCTTAATTTATCCTTTTGTTTCTTCTTCTTGATGATAAATATAAATGATCATAAATTATTTTCAATGTATTAATGAGTTAAAAATAAGTAAGTTAAGAAAAAATAACCTACCTTTTAAATTCATTGTTACAAAGGAGTTAAGGAATAATCTTTGAAATAGCGAAAAATTTAACTAAATATGTTCAATTTGCTTTGTTGACTACTTCAAGTGATCTGTGTGTTTTATTTATATCATTCTAAATTGTTAAAGACGTCTCAAAATATTAAAAGAGAGCGGAATATTTTCCTAAATGTGAAATATTATTCTAAAGGTTACTCTGAAGCTATGGTGATGACACCTTTATGTCCGAGATGGTACAGTATGCACTTTTCTAAGCCTTTACTATTTAGCATAGATTACCACATACTTGATACGCTATAATTATATATAATTTAAAAAGTAAATAGGTAATAGATAAAAATACATTAAATGTATTTCTGAATATAAAATAGATTTATCGGAATGCTTAGAACAAAATCTATGTCCTATTAATTAGCTTGACACAAATGGAAAGTAAATAAATTTCATACCTACGTATTGTAAGGAACAACTAATTCATTTCCGAGACAAGAAAAGGCCTTGAGCAATTCAGCAAGCACTCTAACAATTCAGTCTATTTGCCTCGAAAGCCAAAACATTGACTTCGGTTATTCGCAAGTCAATTAATTTGCCTTTCAATTTGTATAACGCCCAATACTATTTATGCTTATAAGATATGTTTAAATGGGTTTTAAGACTCAGTATATAAAACGTTTCCCTAACAAGCTTAGGACAGATAAAAGCCTACTAAAATATTGTATTGTTTCTTTAACTATCTGTATTTTCCCTTATTTGTGTTCAATAACATCAAAGTATATGAAGTTGAACTGAAAAATCTTGCAATTTATAAGCATTTTTTACGAAATGTTCAGATATAATGAGACATGATTAAATTGTTTTCTTATACCTTTGGTGCGGGGTTACTAAGACAAAAAAAAACGAAAACAAATTAACAAGGCTATAAGTTCTAATCCATGCCTTCTGTAAAAAGACAGATATGTAGATCACTTTTCTATTTAGGTTAGTGGGCACCGTAAAAATTGCTAATTAAAGATACTGTACTTTACTTGCATAGGTAATTAAATACGACAAATATAGACGACCAAATTATTGCACAGTTGACCAGTTGACCTTTTCTAACTAGCGTGACATTTTTGCGTAAATAATCAACTAGGTTTTTCGAGGTCTTGTGTATATTATTAATAAACTATTTAACAAACGACATGTGTTTTTGAGGACATCTTATATTGATATTCTTCTGCATAAAAGGACCCTGGTTTTTATCAGTTTTTTTTTTATTAACTTCTACGTCAATAGTGATAAGAATTACACATAAGAAGTTATCTCTATGCTGAATAGATTTAGTCCTTTCTTGTATGTGTAAATGTTTTATGAATTTACATATGCATATCCCTTTAAAATCATATAGTAATGTGACTTTTCATTAGCATTCACACTCACTACATTCGTTTATTTAACAATTGACTTTGTCAGTTATAAATATGAAAACTATTAAGTAATTTATTTTACTCAATAGTTTTCATAGTAACTATTAAAAAATAAAATAAAATAAACAAAGCTCGTTTAAAATTAAGCACAAATACAATAAAAAAATATGCAAGCCCTCTATTGACTGCAACTCTACCTAGAAGAAAAGAATTTAAATAAAGGATAACTCTAACAATGTGTAGCGTATTGTAAAGTTAAAACAATAAAGGTTTTACAACAGAATGTTTCGAAAGCTTTAAATATTGGTGGATAAAATTTAGTACTTTTGTATTTTTCTACGTCGTACAATTGTACGGTAAGGTAGGGCACTGGAGTCGTATTACTTTAAGTATTTTGTTTATTGTTACTAGAAACCTATTATTGCAACATAAAATAGATAGTAAAGGTGACATTGCATTGAGGTTTGCTGATATACGACCTACGTTAATATTCAGTTACCATATTATTTTGTCATAAACGTAGTATGAATGCATTACGCAGTTACGGAAACTAAACATTTCGCTGCTGTAATCGCTAAGATACTGTGCATTATATGGAAATTATCTAGATGTAGCAACGTAATAACACAACGTGAAGTTGTAAGGTTACAAAAAAAAACAAAATAGGTGGCGTTTCATTGTCAGCCATAAACAGCATATATTCAAGGGTTTAAATTCCATATGTACTATCAATTGCATAATTTATCGTGCCTATTGTGCGTCAGATTTGTAACAACAACGTTACTCTATATGCATATATCTATTCATAGAATTTTCTAAAGTAGTTTTATTTATTACAAACTTTTAAAAGCATTGAATGAGTTCAAGTCCCAAAATAAGACAGATATATCTTCTGATCATTGGAATCATTAAAATTGTCATCACGGAATGCGACGATACATTTTATAGCTTCCAGAAAGTTATAAATAGGTGAACGATCATTTCATATACCTGAGTAAATTAATTTTATATGGAAGTTTATATGTTTATAGGTATGGGGAAGTGAAAAGATGTTTAATAGATAAAAAGGATTATATTCAGATAATAATTTCAACAGTAATTTAATCTGGACGAACGCGTATATTAGGATATAGGTAAGCTTAAACAATGCGTATGCGTATATAAATTAAAATGTTTTAAGGTTATTACAATCAAATGTAAATTTATTTTTTCTTCGCCCTTCTACGGTCAGCGTTTACTCCTTTGGTTCAAGTCACTGGCTTGTACGTTGTATGTCATTCAAGTGCTTTTATGTCTAGACGCATGCAATCTCAATATTATACCTTATGTGTGGCCATTGTATACAAATAATAGTAATCATTAATTGATTTAGATGGCCTTGACCTTATAATTTAAATAGAATAGAAGTGGGCGTGTCATGTGCACACTGAACTATTTTATTATTCATTAATTAACATGTAATAGGTTGTTTATAGGTTCATAATATTTCGTAATAATTCCACACTCCGAAATCTTATGTGATTCTATTTTTTTGACTAGATATTAAAGTTTCAGCAAAATGTATTAATTAATTATTGACAATGTAGATTGACTAGTAATTGTAGTAATTATTGCATTTAGCGTTCACAAATAAACGTCAAAAATAACGAATAATGAACAGTCGTTAAATGAATGCCACTGGGTCGAAGAAAACGTGAAATTAAGTAATGATGTATTTAAATATTTATTATATTCTTGTGCAAGCATGCTTCAATTACATGTATCTAAAATTGTAAAACGCGCAACAAACGTATATTACACAAATGTTAGAAGTATGTAGTTTGACATTATATTGGTATAGAAACGATTGATTGCCAGCTATTTGTACATTAATACGTAATAAAAATGTGATCTGGTGTAATAGACCTTTCCGTTACTAGGCAACTGTTAAGTAACACTACCATGCCCAGAGACATTAAAATTTTAGAACCATCCATATATGCGGGCCTGCAAAGTGACAATGATACACAAGTATGACTAGATACGCTTTTAACATATTAGTTGGTATCGAGTCCTCTTAGCATGATTAAATATTCACGTACTTACATTTGTCTTCTGCGATTTGGAATTGTCGCGTGGAATTGTCTGAACTTACTAAGGTTGACCTACTTAACTTTTAATATTTGGCTGTCCTTGGATGATCTGCTGTAGAATGATGCCATGTAAATGGAAAATACTTATATTTTTATTAGTTTTTTATTTATTTCAATAATAATAAGTGTGCACTAGGTAGGTTTTGGAAATATAAGATACTGATAGTATTGTATACATATTACGTTTTTCTAAAAATATAAAATGAATTGTTAAATCTGTTGCTAAGCGTAAAATGGCACGACCAATTCAGCAATTTTTTTTACGTTTTTGTTAAAGAAGGTTCTTATAAGGAGAGAAAAATGTACCACGGACGTACGCCGACTTCTTTGTTTTTAAAAACAAAGAAAAGTCTTTGCTAAGAATAGATAAAAGATTTTAAAGAGAATTATTAAGCATTGATTCTGTGGCTTCAGAAACTAACAAACGAATTAAACAAGTCTCTTAAAAAATTGAGCCCAGATAACTAAAAAAAAAATCATAAAGTCTACTTGCGTTACTATTGTATGCATGATATGAATACTGTGGTTGCAGTGACCTGCTATCCACGATTTCAATATAATTACCAAATACTTAAAACTAGTTTCTGTTTTGTTAATATGCGCTCGTGTGTCCAATTACGTGCTAATCTTTATGATAATATGATTCTCAGTTGAAATAATCTATTGCGCATTATCATTATTCTTTGCACCAAATTGTGGTACTATGGTTCACTGTCGAGTCACTTTATTAGTCTCTTATTTTTAGTTTTTATTACAACCTGTAAATGTTATAACTGTCCCTTTTAAAAAAATGTTTAGATACTGTTTGTTAAAAAATCGTATCATTAAAATAAGGCAGTCGAAAGCAGAATTGTAGTTTCTTTACACTGGTATTAGTAAATTTATATACCCTAATCCCTATTAGTCTTATTTTAATCTGTTTTGTATAGGTGGGTGGCATAGGTGGTGGCCCGCGCCATAATGTAAACTGTAAAAATTCGAATTTATAGTGTGCCCGTGCAGTGACTGGTATATTATATGCTCAGGCATTTGTCAACATTTAACCAATACATATATTTCTACTTATTTAAACAATGCACGAACTGCATTATGAGTTGATTGTAAATCCATAAATGTCAAATCCAGTGGCGTTTATACAAATGTTTTCAGTGCGGACGCCGCTTATCACGAACGCGAACAAATTGCAGAATAGTTTGTAACACGATAAACGATATTTACTGCTCCAAATACTTATGTAATGAAACTAACAGCTGTCGTGCAATCATATTTTTTTATATGTACCTACTAAACTATACACAAAAAACAATCGTATTTAGGTTTATTTTTTGCTTTTTATTGTTATCTTTATTTTGCAGTTTGGAAATCAAACGACGTGTTTTTTGTAATAATAAAAATAAATTAACCAACGATAACAAATACCACAAAGGGATAGCTGAAATTCTTTAAAGTCACACGTGCTTCTTTGTGTAAAACATTAAGGCAAAACCAATTCAAGGTTACAAGTTACAACCCATGTAGAAGTACATAAAGGGCAGGACAAAACGTGTTGTGTTTACAGTATTTATAAATAAATGAGTATGATGTAAAATCAGATTCTCTTGGTCATATCAGCACCATTGAGATTTATGCAAGCTTCTTATGGATCAGTGAGCGTGCTTAAGTTTCATAAATAACATTAAAGGGCAAAATATAAAACAACGATAGTTCAACACGAACTATCTTCCCTGTATGGTGTACATTCGATTTTAAAGGGCACTTCACTGATTACCTCGAGCGGAGATTACTGCCGGGTTCGAGCGTAAACATTCGCTGGTTTCTTCAAAATACATAAGGCCAATTCCTCATGCCGATAAAGTGAAATAGGAAACGATTGTCTGTGCTTCCGTGTTAATGTGTGTAATGAATATCTACACTTAGTGACGTGTCAACTGTTTAGCAATTTCTGAAAAGATCTGGAGAACAATTTCGAAATTTTAATGTGAAAAAGTATAACTTATCTTTTATTTTACAGAAGATATGAGAGACGTATATGGCTACTCCACAATAACAGAGAAGCTACACTGAGCATACATGTTAAAAAGGTGCAATATAATTCATCTAATCAATTTGGCTATTTACTATTGTCTCTTTGAAAAAGTCTACCGAAAATAATCGCTTCTATCAGGAATGTGGATGCAAAAATATTTTTACAGCTATATAACATGTATAAAAGGCATTGTGCTTGAGCATTTAATTTTATAGCTGTTTATTGTTCCAATAATAATACAAGTACCGATATTGTTGTTAATATAACCCTGCGCGGTTCTGGTTTTAATCAGCTTATATAAGGACAAAGAACTTTATACTAATAATAAACACGACCATTGTTTACATGAATTTATGTCTCTGTCGGCCTTTCTATTGCGACTGATATGGAGTGAAAAGATTATAATTTACTTTAAATGTTGTTCTAATTAGTTCCAAGATCCTTTATCGGTAGAAGTACTTTGATGTCGTAGATATTTACAGGTACGGCTATAATTGCATTTGAAAAGCAAATACAAAAATATTAAAATTTGTTAATGTTTCATTACGGATCTGTCATCTGATGATGTTATTGTTAGACAACGATGTTATTACTTAGTGGTTCGATCTCATATCCAATTTTATAAGTGCTCAATTCGCTTTTCATACATAATTCACTTTTTCATGAAACAAAAACCTCGCTTGATCGATTATTCCTATATTGACCCACATAAAGAAGCTAACTTCTCTAATAACAAGAATATAAGTTATTACCGGGTAATAATAACTTTTTATCGCTGTAACGACACCTACATTCGTTTATCGTAAGCTTTGTAACCTAGGATTGACCCAGGCCATCGTAATCTCAATCTCGAAGCAAAAAGTAGGGTATGTATATCGCCCTGATAAACAATCAGGATCATAAATGTCAGGTTGATGATTAGTTGTATTCATTATCTTTGTATCTTAGTCTCATTTTTTAAACACTGTAATTTTAATTATCATTTCGTTTTTGTGGAATTCATTTCTTCAATTGAACTTCCAGGGGGAAAGTAACTCAGTAATAATTCCAGTATGGGAAAGTAACAGAGCTGTATAGGTCGTTAACGCCATCACTTTACCACAATGGAATTAGAACTGTTTTAAGAAGTCCCGGTAGATCCTCAAGTCCTCACAGAACACTAAAATCAACAATCTCACCTAACCTTCCTATATATAAGCAGATCGATCATACAAACATGATTGCACTTAAAACATTTTTATTTGTAATCCCATTCTTGTTTTAAGTTTCATTGCAGGTTATATATTATAAAACATGTATCAATAACCTAAGTTTATGTAAAAATACTTTCATAAAATTCAGATTCGTCTGAGTTCATAATGAATTGCGATTGAGAGGCGATTTGACTGATAAACTAATTTTAAACTAAGATTCAATATTACATCTACCTTCAATTTCGTCTAGGCACAGTAAATAGATGTAATTCTGTATGGTCTTCGTAAGGTACGTCACTAAGGTTTACTTCCCTTCTCAAACTAGTGGAAACTAAATTCAACTATTCTACAATATAGAATGTTTCATATTGGCACACAATTTCGTTTCTACGTCCTATCTATTATATCACATATTGCAAAGTGCCTCTACGTTACAAAAACCTTACGTGTTCAAATATAATAACGATTTGCGAAGTAAAGTAATCGTTTGGTCATAGTTAAAACTTTAAACCAACACCGACTATACTATAACGGCTAGATTTCACGGTTTTCATTATAATTTGTTTAAAATCCGAGGTAGATAAGGTAACGTAGCTATTAGTAGTAAGTTAATTGGTTATAAGCAACAAAAACCAGTATAATTTAGTACATTTTTTAAACTACAGTTATTGTTACCATTACTTTCCAGATATGATTTTTTTTCTCGGTAATTGGCGATGTGGATAATGTGGACAATGAATATTTGAATAAAGCTATGAATCTATGAATATTTCTATGAATGTATGAGATTAACATTATGTCGTCCGATAAAAATATATTTTGCACATGGTAGAACCTTGAGATTCCTATTGCAAATGTCACCGTAAGATCAAAATCTAAGTCCCGGCATTGCAAAGTATCAAAAATTGTGATCCATAACATTTGCTAGTCTACAAACTGTATGGAAAATGTTGTAATAATTTAAAATAACCAAAGAAAAACTGGTTTGCTGGGTTGTAATCCATCAATGTCGCAATTATTCACATCTATGGAAACATTGTATTTGATTATAGCTGTAGAAGATTTACATATCTTTAAAAATCTAACCATATTAAAGAATGGAATGTGTATTTTTATATAAATAAATACGTATAAAAGGACGAACGCAGACATTCTAGTACATAAGTCACATTAATTTAATATCTTTCCTACATAAAATGAGATATATACTCTAGTATTTTGGTTTTAGATTTAAGGTCAGTATAAAATTGCTTGTTATTGCTGTAGTTACTACAACTACCTACTAAGAAATGATGTACACAATTATTTCTTTAATAAAGTATAGCTGTCTTATTATACGTTTATTTTATTTTAATACCTAATAGTAATTTAAAAAGGCGTTTAAAATACCCTCTCCTCAGGACATCGAAGGACACCTGGCAAATAGCCGAGAAATATCAAATAAAACAATAACGAACAAGTAAGATCATTACCGGTTTCAATACTGTATAATGAACTTGGTATTTATGGAAACAATTAATGCGCTACAAGTTGCTTTTTACGGTAATGTACGTTATGGAAAAAGATATGTCGTCTTGGACTAATAACTGCCGTTTTTGTTAACAACATTCAATTAATACTTTATTTTGTATTCAGCCGGTATCATAACATTTCCGTTGTTATCACTGTAGCTGTGGCGTAAACACCGCGCTTGTGGTAACCGTATTCCATTCACTTACTAACCTAAAAAAGTATTATGCTAATGTTATCATTTTATTCGACTGTTTTAGTGACGTTAACGAACTAACAGCCACTGTTAAATATTTACGTCAAATAAATTTGTGTTACTTTTTGAATAAAAATTGTAGTTTTAATTAAAATTGAATATCGATAAATTATAGGTGTCAATATTTTATCACTTTGATTTACGTACAATAAATATCTTAACATGATTTTACTATCCGTTTGATATAAACCCGACCCATTCTTAGTAAAAATGTTAATAAAATGTTCACGTTATGTTCAAAAGTAGCTAAGTTTGCCTTAATATTTTAACTCATGATATATATACAAGTCTAACACCACATGCGGGACCCTGTGTACACTATACACTCTTAACTCATGATGTCGTGTTTATTCACGAGACTAATCGTATGCTTAGAGCGTTATATTATGTTCATAAATTCAAAAGTGAACGTCGTAATATGCACTGGCAACATAATATTACAGCGACACGTATTTAATTGTATAGCAATCAGGAAAATTATGTTTCTGCAGTTTTTATTAATATTTTGCGAGCGGTTTTCCTGTACAAGTAAACAAGTGATTAAAGTACCTCGTTAACCTATTTTAGCGTATTATTAAATAGGATGTTATTATAAAAGTATGTGCGAGTCTGGATCGATAGGAAGTTAGTGTGTATATATACAGCTATGCAGCAAATTCAAAAATTAAATGTTTGAATATTTTGTGATAAAGTGTGTATGCATATTTGTCATAATAATCACAAGAGTTGAAATTTAACATAATTAATTATAATAATAGTAATATAGTAATCATGATATGAATAACATTATGTCCTAAATGTGGAATTAATGTTAGGCATACACACATATTTTCTACAATATTTCCAGTTCCATGCTACAAAAGACTAACGTATAATTTCATTACCTATGTGTTAGTCAAAAATTTGTATTAAATTTTAACAAAATCTCAGTCATGTGCGCTAATGTGCTTTATTCAAGCACCTCACATGCAATTTTGAATATGCTTAATAAATTGCTTGAATTTTTAAATAAATCTCAGCCGTAATTGCTTAGTTCAGACATAAATTGGATCAAGCGCAAGAGAGTTTTAATGATAATTCCATCTCATTATATTGTCCATCGAAACAACAATTTTCATTATTCTTAAAAGCTTTAAATGTCATGGACATCGTAGATTTATCACAATGTTTACATTTAAAGAAGAGTAAGTGAGAGTAAATATATGATTTTATTTTATCATTATATATAAGGAATGCTTTTATTTACCAGTTCGTATTGGCGTCTATCTGTCTCAATCTTACAAAACAATGTTATTAAAATACAATTGGTAGATAGAACGGTTTGAGATAATCCTTCCTAATGGAAGGAAAAGGTTGCATATAACCTAAATCATATATATTTTAAGTAATTGTAGATACGCATTCCTCGTTGAAACCAACGTAATGATGTTAGATAATTCTTTGCACCTACCTTTCTTGATTTTGCCGATTTATCCCAGCCAGATCTCTATTAAACACATTTACCTTTGGAACACTTATTTAGTAAATTTAATTTTATATCTCAATTCAAAAGGATGAAATTGGCTTGTTGTTCGTTTCCGTCGAGATACTCATATTATATAGTATTTGTTCCTAAAACACTATCCTATCTTAAAAATACTTTAAGTAATTGAGCTCTAGTACTAAGTAGAGCTAAACCATTTCTTCCTGTTCTTGCAACCTATAATTATAATGTACTTCTGTCCACCGGTAAAACTTTTATAACACCTCGTTTACTGTGCGTGCTATTCAACTCTGGAACGCTTTACCCGAAAGAATCAGATGTGCGAAAACGCTTGGCTCTTTTAAGTCTATAAGACCATTAATTGTCAATGCAGAAGTAGTGACATTGTATAACCTACTAGGTTGTTGGCAGAGATTGTTGTGTTGCATTAGGCCGCCTTTTGTATAAAATATCAGTGACAACTTACTTTGTATTTGTGTGTGGTTAACTTGATTGTTATGTACAATAAAGCATTATAAATACATAAGTAAATAAATAACATTTCAATAATACGGATGTGTTGTCAGCTTCAAGTAAAATTGGTGTTATGGGTGAGGCTGAGAGTTCTATAGGAAGACGAAAGGTTAAGACCTCTATATGTCAGTCATAGCGACGTGATAATACACCTTTTCTAATATGTAAATGTGCTACTATTTTAATTTCATTTATTTGTGATATGTAATACCCTCTTGAAAGTAGAATTATTTACCCAGATAATGTTACAACGTACAACCCTTTCTGTTCACACTGAAATTTAAATCCTACTAATATTATAAATGCGAAAGTTTGTAAGGATGTATGTGTATGTTTGTTGCTCTTTCACGCAAAAACTGCTGGACCGGTTGCAATTAAATTTGGTACGTAGATAGCTGGACAATTTGAATAACATATAGACTTTTTATCCCGATATTCCTACGGGATACGGACTTAAGCGGGTTACCGAGGGACGCTGCTAGTATATCATATAGAAAGAAACAGAATCTTGTTAGCAGTTTTATTACTCAGTGGACAATTTCCGAAATATAAATAATATGGAGCAGTGGCGGTTCAATGGTTAGTACCACGGGCTTTAATCAAATAATCGGGGGTTCGAGGCGAGAGAGTAAGAAATAAATTGATTTTTCAGATTATTCGCATCACTTTGGCACCACTGCTCGAAACGATGAAGGAAAACATTGTACGAAAACCATTCTGTTTTTTATGCATTGTCCAATTTAATTTATGGTTTATTCTAGAATCAAAAGTTTTGTTGATGTTTGCCTGTAGTGAGAGAACATTCGACCTGATGATTATGAAATAACGTGATTTTATTCCTAGATAAATTCATATTTGTCTGCGTATGCTGTATAATCTCAGAGTTTGTATTATATTCTTACGTTCTTTCCTCTCTTAAAGTTTATTTGAAGCATTGTTTAAGTTTTATAAAATACTCCTTGTTGACGATATAGACGGCGCCTAACCGGCTCACTAATCGTTCCAATAAGAGCAATAGCGTAGATATACGAGGAAGTGAGGAACCGGTCCGCACATACTGTGGTACTCCGTACCCGTACAACCGACGTCGTGTCGCCAACGAACACACATGCCATTTGTTACTCCGCAGAAATCCAACCAAAGTTCGTATGACGCAACTATTTATATACAGTTAACTGCATTGGACTTACCAGGAAGTTTTGCGTAAAACGTCATAGTTAATTGTTGTCTTAACATAATGACTAATGAACTGAGCAAGCGAAAAGCGTGGTACATGTAACATTTCTTTGTTACACTAATACGCTAAAATGTTCTTAGATCACGCTTTGTTGTTGAATCAGAAACGTGCTTGGAAATTACGTAGCTGAAATATTATTGATTCATTGAGATACTGCATAATACGCTATTTCTGATAATACCCTTGTGTATAAGTATAACAGTAAGCATACTATAGTTTCTATCGTGTTTTAATACATCTGTATTTTCTTTACATGCAAAACTGTCTTATAGATAGATAGTTCTAATATCTGGACGATGTAATAAAAAAAAAACTTAATATTATATGATAATGATCTAATTGCATATCTAAAATATAAATATTGTTATTTTCTAATAAATTCGAATATTTTACATGATTTATTTGTATCGTTTCATTAAGATTCCTTCTTATCCCTAATTGAAAAGGCAGCATTTGTAATTCTAAAGTGAAGAAATAATGAATACACTACAACAAGAACTACAGAAAATTAAATTGCACGGAACACGGTAAGGGCTCTGTCAATCTGAATTTTCAAGGTACTCAAGTATGCGCAAATAGTTGAAATAGAGAAAGGCAAACGTCAAATTATTATAAACAGCACGTTTAAACTGAATTATGAACTAAGTTAACCTAGGAACCGGTTGTCTCACGCACATTGTTATGAATACAGATAACTAGCTTTTACCCGCGGTGATGTTTACTTGGATGTTGCAGTACTGATGTTAAATTAAAAATGTATGCTTGCATAGAGCGATACCTCCAACGTAAATTGTTGTTAGCCGCAATAATGCTGTTTGCCGCTCTAACTAAAAACTAGTCTAAGTAGTCCAGCAGTTTTGTGATATAACTTCCAATTGAGAATCGTTTACACCATTATATATAATACATATCTTTGTAATGGTTTACCACGGCTGCGGGCTGGATATCACGCTCTCGCGTTGTCATATTAGTTACGTCATACAGAAGACCACGCCGGACTTCTAACTGTCAAATGTTGCAAGTATGAGGCATAACTTACTGATCCTGTACTACGCACTAAAATAATGTATGAGTAATATCTCAGAAGACGAACTTATTTTTTTAATTATCCTATTATAGAGTCAATAATGCTATAAACTACATTAATATAGTAAATTATAAAAATATTTAAAGATAAACGTAATTTTTATATCAATTTTTAAAATTCGTTATTGTAAAATTGCAAAATATTTACGTTGGCGATATCGATTATGGCACATGTATGTATTTTGGCTACAAAAAAAAACAATTTTTAGAATTTATTATGTATGCTATACAAGCACTGTAACCTCGTTTCTCAGTAGGAAATTGTAAAAATGTTTTTTTCTATAAATACAATCCTCATACATTCTAATGTGATTACTTGAGTTGTGTATGGTCGCAAGTTACATTGAACATACAATGTTTCAAGTACTGTCATTATAAAAATTAGAAAAACATTTTTATATGCGGAATGCATATGGTAGGTATTTATCCGACTCCATTACTGTACAATGCATCCGCCATGGTAATAATAAAAAAACGTAATGAAGAAAAATAAAATGGCGTTATTATTTGTTTTATTTTTCCACTGAATTTATCATACGACGTTAAGTCTATTGTAAAGTAACTTATTATTTAATATCATAAAAATTCCAATACCATTATACTAATGACTTCTTTTCCATTCCAATCTGATAAAGAGTGAAGCTTAAAAATCCTAGCCATATATAAATATTAGTGTAACCAAAGAGTATAAACCTACAATATACATGTGATATATCTTTACGATAGATAAGAAATCAATAAACGCAATGAATTATTTCTCGTAATTGCAACAAGATGTGACCAAACACTGTTATTGTATTGTGTAAGGTCGGAATGTACATTTTACTTACATTGTGTAGTTGGTCCTTTGTTTATAATGTATGGAAATATTTAACATGAACAATATTTACAAAGCGATAAAAACATAACTCACATTTTTAATCACTGAGTCTCTTTAATAAAGACGATAAAGCGCGAATCTATCTAAGTATATTTCATTAAACATCTATACCAATATTTTAAAGAGATAAAGTTTGTGTATTTTTTAGTTTGCACGTTGTAGGGGGTAATCTTTAGATCTATTTAATCGATTTCGAAAATTCTTTTACCTATAGAAAACCGCGTTATTTGTGAGTGTTTGATAGGTTACGTTTTTTTGTTTTATGCCAGGTACCCGGGTAGAGACAGGCCTAGCAGCTAGTTAGTTATACAATACAGCAGATAAAAATGTTTATAAAATTTTCATAAATGTTTGAATTTTCCTCTCTTCAGATGCAGTTATGCATTCTTGATATAATATAAAAAACATCTATCGAAAACACAGGCCTGTTATGTATAATATGTATTGACCGCATAGGGCGGTAAAATGGTTTACGATCGAGAGATGCTGGTCTATAAATGAGCAGTAAAACTTCCATTCTTACTGCAAGACTGGTTTCGCCAAAAGTTATAAAGCAACCCACATCTCTCAGACACCGCTGAATGTCCCGAGCTTGGTCCTATTTATATTTACACAATTTTCATTTACACTCATACTGTTTTTACACACTAATTCCTCAGACACGAATATATAATAAACATAGTCACTAACAAAACAAACTATCCGTCATCTTGGGACTTTATTTTTTGTCAACGCAGCAAAAATGTGGAGTTACATAATTTAAGAATAAAATTCTCCAAAAAAACTAACCCGCAGAGTTCGGAGCAAAATAAAACGACTCGAGCAAGTTATGTTCTTCGGCTGAACGCGAAGTATAGCTATTTAAAAGTTACAAGCCATCACATAAATTGTCTGTGGAAACAATAAGATCAAGCGAACGGGTTTTTTGCCCAACGAAATTCGGCTAACGCTATTGCATAATAGAGACAGTAGAACGAATTTGGCATTGCGATGCCTTTGTTATAATGCGCTAATTCACAAAAACAGCTAAGGATAATGTTATTAAATTTTATAACATGCTAAAATGTTTATAATGTGTGTGATCATATTGCTATATAATGATCTCACTAAACTTTGAAGTGTATATTCAACATAAATAACTCTTGAATACTTTTGTTATTGGAGTCTCAAAATTATTATCATCTTCAAAAGTAATTTGATAACTTAATTAGCTACTTTTAAGATTTTAAGAAAAATATGTTTATTTAAATTCATAAGCGTTTTGGATATTTTTTTCACATAACTTTTTTCTAAACGTAGTTTTGCATAAAATTACATACATATATAATATGAAATAATGATAACGACAAAAAATATTATTTATGTTAAAATCACGTGAGCTGAAAGGTCATAAAACTATCGTTCGTCTACTTTATGAAATAATAAATAAAGTCTTTATTTTCGATTTCACTGACGTTGTGGATTAAAAAATAAAGCTCGCTTATCATTGGCACTATTTATTAATTATTATCGGCAAAAAGTGGGTTGCCAAAGCGAATATTAATATTTCCGCACGTACCCGGATGGGTATGGACTGATATCAGCCTTATCGGATATGACCTGTTCTCTTAAAGAGTTTTATGTTATCGTATATTTAAATTGCAGTGGATTATTTTATTCAACAAATATTTAAATTAATATAAAATTGCATTGATTATTATTAAAGATCTTTTTTATATATGTATTGATGTAAAATACTATTTCAATGATAAATATTTCAGAACTTTTTTATATTGGTAAATGCTTAACGAGTTGATTGCAAAATGATTAGCCCTATAACTTTTTTTTCTTGTTATTTACTTTGTACTTATCACCTAAAATATATTATACTATTACGGGTAGTATACCCGTATACGTTCACCCGGGTTGGTCCGGAATATCACTCGTACATGATGAAGCTTTTTGAAATGTCGTGATTACATCAGAACTTCCGAAGATTACTTCCAACAAACATACAAAGTTAGAAATTTGACCCCATCCCAATACTCACCTTATAAATATCGAAAAAATACAAAACAAATCTTTTAAATAAAACTAAATAACATGCCTATATTAAATAATCAACAAAAAAACTCATTTATTCTAATAGTGTATGTAACTTAGAAATTATCGTAGGTACTATAACCAAGTCAAAATATTTATATTTAATTTAAAATATTTATATGTGTATAAAGCTAATGAAAGCGTATTAATAAAATGCGCTAAGACTTAGGAACTTTCCTCAATATTGTAAGCTAAAAAACACGCACTAAATTGAGCACAACTCAAAAGCTTTGTCCTGCAAATAATAATTGTATTGAAGGCACCGAGGTCTCTGATAGTGTCTTATCAGAGCGACCCCACGCTGCGCCACACGATAGCAACCGATGGCATGGCCTCGCTACACAAATATACATACCATAACTTATTGATATTTCATGTTTTAATTAACGGCTGAAGTTTATTTATCTTGGTTTTTGTTTAATATAAAACAATTAGAATTGTAGAAGTTGAGGATTGAAGGGAGTTTATGCGATTATACATTTACAAGAAAAAAAATAGACATAGACATAAGCAAACATTTTTCAGAAGCAAATACACACATCAATTAACAAAAAGTAGGCAAAATAAAGAATATTACAAAGAAGAAATAATAAAAAAATAATAAACAAAAACACCACAAAAAAGTACATATAAATTAAGTACCATTCGCCAAGCAACTAAATACTTCTCGATCAGAATAACAATATTAGAATGGTGAATTATTACATTTTTAAATAGAATGTGCGTGAAAATTTATCAAATCAATCAAACGAATAACATTTATATGGCCAATTAAAATCGACAACAACGTTTTTCATTAATTCATCATTAACTCAAATATAAAGAAGATATCTAAATATTTGGATTTACGATTAAATAAACGTTGTATCAAATAAATAAAAAGTAGTTTCGACACGCCTGTGATAAGAATATAATGTATCAGAAAGTCATTATATCTTTAAATTAAACCGAATTACTTTCAAGAGCGCTCCTAAATATCTAATCAACGACTGATTATTAAATTGTTGTTATCGTTCATTGTGTCATTTTCTAGCCACTTAATCGTATAATGGTTCTATTTGAAAACAGTCGCGCACGTCATTAAAACAAAAGACTAATAACCAATAATAATGCATAATAATTGATACTTACGTAACTAATTGTATAAAGAACTAATCAATTGAAAGAAAAAATGCACCAGAGCATGTCAACTATTATAACTTTGTGATAAATGTGCTGTGTTATGTGGTTTATAACACAATTATTGCGTAAAAGCCATTAGAAAACCCCATTGAAACGTCAATCTAAGATCTAAAGAAGAAATCTGCGTTTTAATCCTAATTAAAGGCATAAGATTCTTATCACAGCAATATAGCTGAGTGTTTATGTCTGTTTCAATTTGGGGCACGATAACTTTGTAATTAACACGATTATAAAAGACCAATACATTGTATATAGTTTACTAAAAAAGATAAACCACCAGTGGTGGCCTGGTGGAGATCACTCCAAAGTGATAAGGCCGCCGGTCGTACTGCATCATTGCTGTATGTCTTTGTTCGTCTTTATGAAGTTATTTTTTATTTTCATGTACTAAGTAAGTGTCAATTATTTTAACAAAAATCTAAACTGCCTTCGAATTGTCCGCAGGCGATCCGCAGGTTTTAAATATAGTGTTATAAAAATCATAAAAAAAAACAAAAATAAATCAATCGAGTTGATAACCATCCTCCATTTTTAAAGTCGATTGGTAAAATAAATTCGAATACCGCTCTTCGCTAACAATTTTTTTGTCGTAGCGTAATGTATGAAGGACGTCATTTTATTAATGGGAAAGTTACTAAATATATATTAGTAGGCCAACGACTTGTAGAGTATGATTCGCAGCGTCCAACCGACTTCCACAATTAGCTTTCAATTGACCCCACTCTGCAGATTGTAGGCGCCATACTCTACGTTACCATAGAGCGCTTATGGCCTTGGTTCCTGTGTAAATTATTATACAGTAGAACTAAACCAAAACATCAATATTTCTCAATGTTTTATTTCCGTTTTACTACATTATATAAATCGTTTGCTATTTTATTTATTTAAAGTATTAATTTTGATAATTGAGTAATTAATAGCATAAACCCGAATAAAACTAAAATGTAGTAACTAATTGTTTAAAAATAGGGTAAAAACAAATACAATATCTTTGGTTGTAATCCACATAAATAAAATGAGATCTATTCTGTAACAAAATTCGGACGTCACGAGATTATTGTTACAGAATTTTAATTAAGTAACTAAGCCAGTTTTATTATTTATACCATAAATAAAAAATCGGCCACAAAAAGCTTATGTGTGCCGTGAACTATAACCATACAAGTTTCGTATTTGCAAAAGGTACTTAAAAACGAGAATTATGACGAAACTTGTCTCAGTTTTTTGTTACGAATACGGAAGTACAAGATTGCGATATAACGAGCCGCTTACAAATATAACTCATTAGTTACTACTCAAATGAACATTAGAAAGACCAATTTTGGATACACGCCGACTACGTTATGCGGTTTTACATATTGTTTCGACTGTCGTGGGATGTTTGAATCCACTTCCTCTGTTTTATTTCGGGATATCACTCATGATTACTATTTTGTTATTCTCAACGTACAATTATTAAAATAACGTTACAAATTGCAAGGTGATGTATGGCCATCTGTATTATGTTTTTTATATCTGACATATTTTGAGGATTTAGTACATCGCTACTATCCAGGTACAAAGTCAAAGTCTATACATCTAAAATACAAGCAAAGTGTATCCATGTCCTCGCATTTAAATAGGAATATCACGTTGTATTTGTATTATTTCTATCTTAGAACCATAGAAAATGATCAGGAAACAATTCAACTTTTTACATGTTACAGCACGGATAAGCCACGCTCCGTTGGCTAGGCATCTAGTTTTACAAGTAAATGTCTATGAACGTTGCGACATGAACAGCAAAACGTCGAATGACACTAACATTTCCAGTACAATTCCTATTCGGCCGGTCCGTTTAGTATTGTAACACAATGCCTTATTTATTGCGTTTTAATTAACTCAATATCTTCGGAACTGGCTTGTAAGCTGATATTTCAGTGCCACGATAAAGGACCATTTAAATCCATTATCGATTAACGTTCATTCGTCGACAAGAGGTTCTGAGCACGTGCTAAGATTTTCGAAATAGTTTCGGATTATATTACTCGAATATAAAACTAACAAGCTTAACCATTGGAGTTTATGTTCATTAATAATAATATATCTACAGCGTGTAAACATATACGCATACTGCTTGATATCAACACAACCAATTAGACAGAAACACATTTTAATTAAAATAAGCATACATCGTGACTCATTACAATACCATACATTTTAAAATGTTGTTTTATTTGCTATTAAATTCACAACATTAACTGAATTAACAATTTTAATAAGTAATTCAATGTATAATGGGTTTATGTTTCATATACGTAAATATAGGTCCTACGAATAACTGCAAAACGACGACTTCTCTCATTAAATAATATTTCAAAGTGGTAACATACTATGCTTAATAACTGATAAATCAATATAGACAAAATAGCGCTCTAGAACTGTGTCGGTATAAATACAAGTCATTAATTAATGGTCACAAAGATATAAAACCAACAACCATAAAATATTATTTTTCATTATATAACAATAACAGCTCAGAGCTGTTGCGTGCAATATATCAAATTAAACAGAAAAAATAAAACCAATTGGCGCCGTCATAACCCACTTCCACGTTATGTAATGTACGAGTATTTATGTGTTTAAGACAAAAAGTAGGTCCGACATTGATAATGACATCTCTGTGAGGTAAAGCTGTTATACAAGTATGCAAACATGTTCATAAAACCCCAAATCTTAATTTAGTCCATTGCATAAAAGTTATTTAAACACCTATAGTATCTAATATTGGTAAAAGTATGTTTGTTATAGATTAGACAAAACATTATTTACTAGAGAAGTATTATAATCATATTTAACTCAAAAATTACGAAATTTTGTAACACATATGACTTGATGAGTTATATAAATATTTATTGTTATATAAATATATTTTTTCTTTATAATTATCTTTTCTAGGACATCAGCGATTTAATCTATTCTCTAGTATTTATTTAGAAAGCAATATAATATAGTAAACGCCCTGGCACAATGTTAACAACGTGCCGACGTGTCTTAATGTGTTTATTATAAAAACGAAATATGGATAAGCATTCAAGGAACTTTAGGGTTTGTAAACTAGATCCCAAACTGGTATCCTCTTCACACGCCACGAACCATTAATTCCCATTTGAATCTCGGACAAATATGTCAGCGAGATATAATCGTGGCCGAGCTGTTACCGCTTTGCAGGTAACTTTATGTTTCCTCAGCCTTTCACTAGCGAACGGCGGAAGCTTAGTTATGTCACTGCAGTGTGCCATCGGCTGGCCGTAATACTGTGGCAATACCCGGCACACTTACCCACCAAAACACGTTGCGTCAACGATGACAACACTTTACATAATATTTTGAACTTTTTCGATGACATTCGCGTTTACCTTTGAGCCAATGTAAATCTATGCGTATTGATGAATTTTAAAACTGACCTGGTTAACAACTGACCTCCGATTGCAATTAACATAATATGTATATATTATTTATTTTTGCATTATTGCTGCCGATATTATAATATTGGCACAAATGCTGTGTTACTAAACAAAAATAATAATTTCGAAATACTATTAGCGTGTTGCTATTAATCAATGTCATTATTTTTTCATCTAATCATAGAATTCTAAGAACATAGCTTTGAATGCAGACCGCGTAATTTTGAATCGAGGAACTATATTCTATAACTACATAATATTAATATGCTTCAGCGCGATTAATTATATTTCATTATCAACAATTTTCTGTAATTTTATTTTATTTATTCGCTTCGTGGAGTATAAGAGAACTAAATGAATGTAGTTCAAAGCGAGTGAAATTTATTTCGTATATGTATTTTTGTAACGTTATTTAATACTCAACACAAACATCGAATATCATTTGTTGTTCACGCTTACTAAGTGCCAACAAAGAAGTTGTTATATCATCTTACAAAGTAACGTATGCAATTACAGGTAATAAGGCTTTTACGTTATTCAGCATTTTGTTACAGTACATACCTGGAACAGCACAAGGTTTCTATTTTCGCATAATTGGTCATAATAATGAAATTGTATATATTGCATTAAATTTCTTTTCAGATTTTATTTAAATAATTATTTGAATCTCAGACTTCTTATCATACTTAATATTATACATAATATAAAATTTGCATTATTCTACGCAGCTATATCAAGTTCTAACTATCTTCAATTAATAGTTAATTTTATGGTAAGGTAAAACCACAACAATTGTGGTTATTTTGGTGAATATATTTTAGGTAGGTGCATTAATTTTTTAACATAAAGTACAGTTAATGTATACCATTTTTATATAAATATATATATAATTTTTTTTTTCATCTTTGAACTGACTCATAAGATTTGAGGATTATATGTTTAGCTCAGATTTGAGTCATGCTTTAATTAAAGAGGTTTCGAACGGTCGACAAAATTGTGTGTACTCTGTTATCATGAGGAAATAAATCGTTATCTTCTTTTACCACTAAGTGCAAGACTACTATTCTACTAGTACATTTATAAATCTAACTCTAATTTCTTTTTCTTTTCATATGGGTCAGATGACCAAATTATTTGAGCCATAGAACTAGGCACGAGTCACTTCACATGAATATTTATTCCTCTAACGATTTGACTGAGATGCACAGAACATAATTCTTAAATGTTTGTTCAATAATAGAAGTCAAGTGAAATCATACAATACATCACGTACCACATGTTACCAAAGAATAATGTCATAACCTTTTCCATTACAATTCCGAAACACTTTAAGCTGAAAGGTCAAAACGAATTAGCGTACAAGATGATCCATGCTGGTATTTGTTATATAATATTTACAGATACTTCCAATATATTAAAAGCGATTATAAGTAGTGCAAGTAATTTTTTATTTTATTTGATAACTCGGGGCTTGAATGAACAAAATAAATTTACGTAGATTAGTAATCTTCCATTGCCATGCAATTTCGATTTATCCATATTTAAAATAAATTAAAGCTAATAAAAATAAGGAATTGAAGCTTAATTATTGGTGCACTGGCTGTAAGTTAAAGAATTGGTTAGTCATAAAGGAGATCGAGAGAGATAAAAGGCTTAAAATAGTTTTGTGTATCGGACCGTGGCGGCTCGAATCGGTCACAACGTGGTCTCCACCTCAGTGGACATGCATTGTCATCCTTTCAAGTAACCTACCGAAATCTGGTCGTAAGATACGGTTTTTTGGTAAGAAAGGTTGGGTATCGACGAGGCGAAAGGGTGTTCCAGGGAGGCAGGGAGCACTTTAGACCCGGTATTCGATTTCATTTATATAATTGTTGTATTAAAATACAGTATTTATAATGGACATTTGTTATTAAGTTATTTAATTGAATAAATATTTTTGGTTTTATTATTAGGCAATCTAACGATGTGTTAATATTTTAAAAATGTATTACGAATAATTTTAAACGAACCTGTTTCTTTGTAAAAAAAGCGATATCATTTTCCATATTGTAAAGTTTTGAATTAATATAAAAGTCATACAAATTATATAATAAGCTGTATTAAGATTAGCATGGGTACTCATAAATAAAGTTTATTAAAGATTGTATACGCAAAGGATTAATCTAAATTGTGAGTTATTATGTCTACCTAATTAACAAATTCCGTAGACCCAGTTTTATTAATAACCCCTTACACTAGTTTAGTGTTATGTAAATAGTTTTAGTGAATATATTACAATTATTCATGATTACAACCGTGATAAAATAATATTCCAACGAAGTGGAACTATTATAGGTAAACTAGTACGCTCATTGGAGCGAACTGACGGAACCAGTCGACCAAACTTGATAGATTTTGAATAATTAGACTGATAACTTCTCGAAAGTCATACCTACTGTGAAGTTTGTTAAAATAGATCACCTTTACACTAACAAAACCTTTATAATATGTACTTTCAATTTGTGTAATATTGTTATTATTAACTTGGCAAACTACTAAACATTCTAGAGTCCTTAGAGAATCAAATCTGGTTTGGTCAAAAAATGTTTCCCTTACATATAAATGAATTTGGTTTTTAGGATTCCGTACCCAATGAGTAAAATGGAAACCTATTACTAAACTTCGCTGTTCGTCTGTCTGTTTTTCTCTCCCTCTGTCACCGGGCTTGTATCACATGAGCCGTACAAGTTAGACAGTTGAAATTTCCAGATATGTATACCTGTTTTCACTTTAACAACAAATAATATGAAATCGAAATTAAGCAACGGTTGCTACGTTGAAAATCGGATGGGTAATTGATATTTTTTGCACTTACTTAGAGTCGAGAGTAGAGACTTGATCGATTTTTAAATATGTATGTACATAAAATGTATGTACACCATATTATAATATTGTTATACACTTCCTGAATAAAACATGTATTAATCTTATGACGTCATAGGCCCACCCTGGAACTTCCTAGTTCCAATATCAACGATCTCCAGTGAGAGTAGAGCGCCCGCGCAGGCCGTTACGTCACCGCGCACACACTTACACTTTCACTGTTAGATAATAGTCATAACCACTCGCACTACGCTACTGCCTTACTTACACTCTCACACCGCACACACACACAACTACATCGTTTGTTTTCGCATCTGCAAAATTGTACAGTCGGAACTGTGTTTTGTTACAAACTTGTTTATTAAAATTTATATTTTATATTCAACGTGGGAAATCCCACTATATTTTTATTTTGCTATAATTGATACATACGTTGTATTTAGTTACTTTAGACAATTAGAAATATTATTACCTTTAAGATAAACGAAATTATAATTGTTTATGGACAAAATAAGGTTTTGCGGATAAATAATTAAAATGTCCAAAATTGCTATTTAAAGTAACTTTCTAAATCATTCGTCTCAATATCATTTAATACACTTATTTTATTTTACAGCGAAACAAATCTTATGATATGTAATGTAATGTATGATAGTTTTGCATACTTAGTGCGTAACGAATCCTTACTATACCGATTAATATTATACATGCGAAAATGTGTATATTTGTCTTTCTTTCATATGGCAACGGAGCAATTTTATGATATGATTGTTTGGTGATAGTAAGAGAGTGACATAGGCTAGTTTTACCGTGATGAAACATCTCTTTCCCATGGGAATTTCTCTTTGCCTGCACGGGTGGAAACACGGCTGGAAACCTACGCTATGAATATATCTTTTGAGAATAAAATAAAAAAAACAAGTTAAAGAAAGGCCTATTACGATTTTAGGTTCAACCTATGCCTAGATCTTATTAACTTTTAAATGTACATAACGTAAGTAGTGAAACATTTCACGTTTGTTCACAAGAAATTTTTAACACACAATAGAATTCGAACGTTTAGTAAATATTAACTATACGACATTAAATGTGATATTTATTCACTCGCCTTGTTGATTGGTCTTGTTTTGTTTCTTGCGTGTTTTTATTTTGCATTTATCGCCTTAATGCCAAGGAAAAATGAACTTTACATACAGTATGTGCACTGCGTACTTGCCTTACCTTTATATAATATCCAGAAATTACATGGGTTGTCATATGCGGATATATAAAAATAAAAAATACTATGAAATACATAAAAAAATTATTCGTTATTACCACGTGAGTACAGAGCTATAAAATACGATTCGAATAAGAAGCTTATACATTAATTTATAAATAATAAAGTAACATAGAGTTATTTTCCACGGTAAGGTAATTAAATATTAACTAAGTAATGATCGTAAACTTGGAAGTTATTTTGCATATGTTGCGTATCTCTTTTATGCACCACTGACTTTATTTTTTCTTATAAAAATCGATTGTTTTTAACTCAACATATCGTAACTCTTAACTCAGAGAATTGTTTCCCATTTCCTTGTGAAGCAGGTACATTACGTGGTCGATAGAATAACTTTTCCTTTCTAATGAGTGTGAAATTTGTAGCTAAGATTGAAACTGCACTAATGTAAAGCATAATAATGTAATAAAATATTGGTAGAATTTATATAATATTCTGTTATTTAAGATAATAAAATGTATTTGTCCAATAGTATGCATCATTTTAACGCTTACTATTGATATATATCAATTAGATATCATTGTACATCGTAGTACGAAATGTGACAAAAATTATCAATTAACAGCATGATTTGTATTTATGTTTGTGGACACCAAGTGTGTAAAGAAAACTAAAGTTAAAGTATAAAGTTTGTCTTCAATCAATACAGATGTTTTAATTGTATCTCTATAGTCTATAAGTAATACATTCTAGTAATAATAAACGAATTGGTAGTTTACGGGATTAAATTTCAAATGCTTCCATAATGTCTTACGAATCGTTGGTTACGGAGAGATATTTATCAAAAGATATCGAACCAATTTAATCTATAAAAAACAAGTAACACAGATTCGATAGAAGTGTATCTGACGAGGCGTGAAATCTCAAGTTTTTCTGAAATGGGAGGTAGCCCTTTCTATAAAATAATTGACTTGAAATAACTGATTGAATCACGAATGCCAATACATATATTAAAGTAGCTGCACGCCCCGGCTCCGCCCGGAACTCATCTTTAATTGAAATAATATAAACTGTATTTTTTCTAAGTTATATCAAACTGCACATAGTATATAATATATATGTTTGATGTGTATTATTAGAATCGGTTGAGTAGTTTGGAGTCAGTCCACATTTATTTTAGATAAGCAGATACGTGATGAATATAATTTGTGATAAATTAAACAAATTATCTATAATTAAAATGATATTTATAAAGCATTTGCACATCGTACATTATAAGCTTTTATACGCTGCATGTTTTGTGCACGACTATAAAAAATATTAATACATATTTACTTATAATATAATTATATTATTACTGAGTGATCATCACGGTTTATGTCTATCACATAGACATCGGGCATGTTTGTGGGTTGGCAACAAATGAATATTAAGTTAGGCATATCCGCATAACGCGACCTTGGTTTGATGCTTGCTCAGTAAGTTAATTCTTTCCGTATCGCGATCATGGAAATTGGATACCTGTACCTTACAACAATAGAATAACGTTCGTCCCATCATGATTAGACTCGTTTCATATATATATAAAAGAAAATGAATTGAATTTATTGTTCTAACTACATGGTATATCCCTTAAGTTTTCGTCATAAATCGCTAACGAAATATAAATTTAATATATAATTTATCCATTCAATTTATGATTATTGATCCTCCGTTAGGTTTAGGTTAAAATTTTTAAGTAATTCTTTTATTTTATTACCGTTTATAACTCGGAAATAAGTGAAACGAATTGGTTTAGGATTTTTACCAAAGATTTGGCGGTATATTGAAATTGTGTTCTTGAACACCTACAATGTAAACAGAAAATACATTTGATATACTAATGGACAGCTTGCAATTACCATAAAACATACCTATTTAGTGTCTAGTTCATTCTAAGCTCTAAAAATAATCTGCCTTAATTTTTTTCTATTTTTTATAAGAACTATGAATTAAAAAAAATTCAATTCCTAATTCATCAAATTTTGAATGAAGTGAAAAAGTACATTATTTCATTTCAATCAAAATTTTATTTTTTATTTATAATTAATACCAACTTCAACACCAGAATCATCAAATTACACGCACTCTAATATATTTTTACTAACACACACTCAAGTTTGCAATATTAATAAAAATATGTTGTCGTATACTATAATATATTTTTACATATTTTGTACATTTGTTCATATAATACTTACTATGTTATAAACAAAATCCCAATACTTTCTAGACCTACAGACTACACGGTACACTGCGCTAAGAGTTATGGTACCTATTTTGAGTCCATTTAAGATTTAACACGCGCTTTTTTTGTTAAATATAAAGACTGGTCACGAACGATGGCAAAAAAGTTTTATCTCCGAATAGCAACCTTGATCTTTGTTAGAGAAATAATTACGTTGCTTTTGTGAACGATTCTTTGGATACGTTGATGGAATAATTATAGTAATGAATGGGAAGTTAGACTAAAAAACAATTAATGTGCATGAATTACAACTAGGGATATGTTATATATGTACTTAAATAAAAAAATATCTAAAATAAGATTCTGACATTAATATATGGTTTCTTAATCGTTATTAATAAATTTCCGTCAGCCCTACAAAGACATTAATTATCCTGCTTACGTTGTAAATATGTTTCACAGTTTTTAAACGAGTGTTCATTTTTCATTTAAATTGATATTAATAACAAGTACATATTCGATGTACAATTAATAACTTGTGTGCGATTTACACAAACATCAATATATCAATATTGCCTCATACAAAATACAAGTATACGACTTCTCTTAAACCCTTTTAAACTTTAAAGTATTGAAAGCATCGATCATTAATACGTTGTTTATCTGTATACATAGGTTTTTATAATTACAGAACATCGGGTGAAATGCTTGGATTCAGATATCGTATATCGTATTAATCAACAATTACAAAAATTAGTTCTCATTATCCGTATTGGCTTTTTGCAGGTTGCATTCTAAAATTGAATAGTGAAATTTTATTGGATAAGTTTTAACCAATGATTGTAAATCCTTAAACTATATAATAAATAAATATAATATATAATTCTATAACTATCATGATTTTGCTAATTAATAAAGGATATTGCAGTGTCGTAGAGTAGGATGGCAACATTAATTATAATAACGTGTATTTTATACGTACATGAAGGAATGATTAATGAATGTATTTTTAATTTGTACTATTTGTTAACATCGATTTGCTTCCCCAGAATTTTACAATTTAACTAAAATGAAGATGTTCTTTGGTTCATTAACCCTTGAAACTTAATAATTAAATCAGGCGTTTTCTCAGACATTTGCCAAAACTAAACATAAATATACACATCGACAAATATACAATTTTCATTCTAACCTCATACGTAATATGTCAAGAAATAACGATGAAGGCAATTTAACTATTTAAGCTTAGTTGGACGTGACAGGCATCTCAGTGTTATTTTAGGCAACTAACATATGTTACGACTAAAATAACATGAAATAAATCCAGTAAAACATGCGTACAGTGACTATGGAAATTTACCATTAATGGTCAATTTTTGAACCACACCTACGTCTAAAATGTAATTGGATGCGCAAATTGATAGGTGTTAGAAAGTAGCTGATTGATTTAGCACGCACTTGTTTTGATTTGTGAATTGTGAAATAGAAACCACTGAAAATATTTTCGTTTGAGCAATATGAATTTCATAATATAACGGTTGCTTTGTGCAGCTTCGGTATTACAACGCAAAATTTTCCACAAAGTAGGTACATAAAAAATCTATCCCGTTTTATCGGGTAAAGGATTCGTTGTTTACGATATACGAATTAATATTTATCAGTTCTCGGATACAACACTACCAGCAAATCAAGGTATCGGTGTGTTAAAGAGCTTATGAATATAAAATACCATTTACATACCCACGCCAGCTCATACATACATGTAATAGAACATGGTACTTTTAAAGTCGTTAAGACGATTTTTGTGGGATCGGCCCTTACCGGCAATTCTATGCACTTTATATAATTCTCCATATTTTTTATGTTAATTATATGTGAGGCATTGTGACAATTAAAAATCTCAATAATAAAATTAGTACATAACATTAAGTTCTATTCAAATTCTCGTATAGAGCGTTAACGTATTTATTTCCATGTTGTGCATGCAGCTTGAGTGCATGACACATAAAAAGATTATTGTTGACGGAGGATATATTAAGTATGATGTGAGTAACGTTTGTCCCACACTATTCGTTTTCGATTCGCACTTGACAAAGCATACCCTCTTCAGTATACACTATAGTCTACATCGAATGCGGGTCGCGTGCGACGCGCGTGTCCCCCATACCACGCAAATTTAACAATAAAAACCTTTATTCGGTACTTGGAGCACGCATATATTAAAACACGAGGTATTCAAGCGACAACATTTCGTTTATGAGACTCTGGGGTAGGTTGAAAAGGTGAGAAGGATACTCCGCTACAAAGAAACGCATTTACATAAGTATACGAGCATGTATTTATGTGACTGCGATTTCCGTAGAGACAAAAATTAACTTTATGGAAACGATGAGTTCATTTTGAAAACATATTTTATTTGATACAAGGAAACGTTATTAATAATAACACGGAAAATATATAATTTACGATGACAAGCTGGCGTATATTTTAAGAAAACTACTTGTTTTTTAATATGTTGAATATAAATTAAACAAAAATAGATTTAAAAAAAAATTCTAAAAAATATAACATATACTGTATAATAAAAGATCCAACAATGTTTTTAATATTTCAAGTGCAAGAAATACCTCTTGAGATATTCCATTTGTACTGCTTATTATTTGCATAATCTCGAACATTTCAGTTAAGTATTAAAGAAGGGAGCACTTATAAAGCAATTAGCAGGGGTGAGCAAGAGGGAAAGTGTGAAAGATCAAGGTTCCCCGCCACAAATAAACAGATTTACATAATTAACTCAATACGCAGAGTACCCGGTTGATATTTCGAAACCGGATTGTACTTCATACATCATTATGGATTCGCGTGTCTTCTTTAAAACGTTGTGTGAATAACGATATAAATTTATCATCTAAATATATATTCTTTGTTTAAAATTACACGCGGTTTTTTATGTTTATAACCCGGATTTAAAACGTTACAATTATAATGGTATACAACGATGAGATTAATAAAGATCTAAGCCTACTTGTGGATTAAAAATTAAAAATAAAAGCTTATTATGCCAGTGAAGTCATACGAAATGTCAGTCTTAAGATTTTGTATGATATTTATAAACTAGCTTCGCAAGCTTTGTGATCAATTAATTAAGATACACTAAAACGCGCTGCTATTTATGAAGATTTACCTTTTATTTGGAAAAATATGATAATATTTGCTTTTAAGTTCGCTGATTGTATAATGTCAAGTGGACTTATTTCATACCTTAAACGAGATTTTAGAATGCTAACCGGACGCCCCTTGCGTCTTGCTTTTAAAAAATTTTGATACTTTTGTAAAAATTATGCATATTTGGTGTAGTTGTTTGGAATTTCTATTCATATAAGCAAATCGATGATAAATTTTCATGGCAATTATATTAAATATACCTACGTATTTCAAATAATTTGTTCAAATGTATTAAGCTCAGCAACGTGAAATATTAACAAACCAACATTGTTCATTGTAGTAGTTTTTTTCAATAAATAGTTTATACCCTCAACAATCTTCAAAATTCATTTTGTAAAATCAATCTGTCTGTGATTTCGGTAAACCCTTTTTGTTTTTCATTTCATACATTATATATCCAGACTTTTCAATGTGATTTAATCAGTTCGAAGTCTTTCAATTACTTAAGTATTAAACTTGCTAAATGCAGAAATCATAGAACATACGATGGGTATTAATTTTTGGCTTAGCAATAGGAAAACATGAAACGTATTGGATTACAGGGTTAGTCACCCTCCGGCGATAACTAAATACGTTAACCTTATCCCCTCGTATACTTGACCGTTAAATATAACTGTAATGAAGCACCCTCGTCATAGATTCTGCGTTAAATAGCTGAACGTTGCTTTAAAGAGTGTATTGTTTGAATTTATTCAACAGCCCTCTGTTAACATTTTTTACCAGCATCGATTGAGGTTCATGTTATCATGTCAACGATATTTCAATTTATATTGTATTGACTATTTTTCATACATATTTAAAACTTCCAGGTTTTATTTTTATATAACGTTTTATCTACATCAACAGGTTATATCTTGAAAAGTTTTGAGCATGTCATCATCATCATCAGCCCATATTTGTTCCCACTGCTGGAGCACAGGCCTCCTGTGAGGATTCAGGCCATAATCCACCACGCTGGCCAAGTGCGGGTTGGCAGATGTCACATGTCCTTTTTCCTCACGATATTTTCCTTCGCCGTTTAAAGCAGTGGTGATGTTATCTACAAGCACAGATAAATTGAAAAATCAATTTATTTCCTGCTCGAACCCCGATTTATATGAAGCAAAAACTTATATAACTTAACTTATATACTTACTTGAGCTTATATAAAAACTTATATAACTTAACTTATATACTGAAATAAATTTGATTATTCTTCATGGACCGTGTGTTTAGAGCCATAACTTAGTGAGAATTATTTTTACTTCCTATTGATAAGTATCATCAACATCCCATTCTATAATCGTATGTGTTTTTATCAAATATTGATCTAGACATTTATATTATTATTACGATATAGCGAAAGCACGCTTGAAATTAAATTTTCGGTTCAATTTTCTCACTACGATCCCACGATAAAATTCCCAGAGCATCAATCTTCCCTGTTTTGATTTCTCCATTAATAGCTGATTGCGAAAATTTGTTCTCACAACTACATTATGACATTAAACCTTAACGCTTTCGCAATAATGCGTAAAATGGCTAAAACAAATCTGATAATTAAAAAACACGGTGGTTAACCCGCATGTTTTGCCCCTCATTGGCCCTTAGAGATTGTACCAGTTGGGGTGGCTTGCCTAATCTGCGGAAAGTTCAAACATATGACAAACTAACGAATATGTATGATCATACGATACAAAAATGTTTGTTTATATTGACCAAATAGATAAATAACCAGATAATAATAAATATGTAACAATTTCTTTATAATCAAATGACAAAGTACAATGGCCTTAAGAAATCTAATAAATAATAATAAAATCAAACAATTACAGTGATTAAGCCTAGCACTGTGATCACTACATCATAATTTTTTCGCTTACAAAACTTTATTATCAATTTGCAATTATTATATAATTCAAAGTCAAGAAATACCATTCAAATATTGTACTATTTTGCATTAGCGTATTCTATATTTAAGTGGTTGTACCATCTCATTTATTCAACATCGACAAATTCATACCAAACAATGAAGCAATCGTTACAAATTAAAACTATCAATTCATAACTATGCACTTATCTCGAAATCAATATGGTAATTTCGAGGCAACCGTTACTAAATGACAAAACGCGTGGGGAATGCGAGGGAAAATAAACCGCCCGCATGACTTGTGCCAATCTTGTTTCACTCCCCTACATCGTACACGCGGGTTATTAAAAGTACGGAAAGGGTGTCTAAATGGATCAACAGTTTCATTCACTAATGCAATGATTATTATGCTTAATAGAGCGCGCTTTATTGCGATATAACTTTGTTAGCGTGCGATTAACGCCGATAATTATTGTAATGCAATTTGCAATGAATATCATTGAAAAATAAGTATTTAATAAGGATTATGAATATCAATCGCCCTGGATTTTTTAGGAGCGGACTACATACTATTATAGTTTAATAATGAAAATAAAAACCTTCAATAATTTGCAAACAGTTTTTAGAAAAGCATCTTAAAATTACGGATGGACTCCTATAACCCACACTTTTATATCTCAGTGCATAATTGCATTAGAAGTAAGTTGTGCAAATTCAAACAGACGTTAATTTACTGGTTCGGACAAAAATTAACTAATTTGCGTGCATCCATCGCGCCAGTCACGTTTGAAAACAAAGCCCCAAGCGACCACCGCGGGCTTTCTTAGAACGAGGTGCAGTTAACTTTCTGTATAGAATATAGACTACGAGTCAATAAACACTTTTTATTGCTAGGTATTACAAATTATAATGTCGATATATTTCTGCACCTTTACTTATTTGCAGTAAACGCATTGTTTTTTCAGACATTCAGGTAGAAATTTGAAATGTTATCCACATGTATGAGAAAAAGTAATTATTTCACGAAGAATGTACTTCATTCTACAGTTAACTAAAGTTTTAATAATATTATAGTTTTGTGTATAGTATCTTTATCACAAACTATATTTTTAGCGGGCAAATTTTCCTTCATTAACTTATAATTTTGTTTATTACCTACTGAAACATATATAAAAAAGGCCTTGCTCTGTTTTCTTCGGCAATAATCCTCATAACTTTTTTCTTCTCCTGCTCTTAAACTATCTTCGCGTGAACAAGCGAGCTTAAAAGCTCTTGTCAGTTGCAGAACGTTCACGAATAAAGCATCAAGACTTTTTCAATGTACAAACGCTGTGTTACACAAAGTATTTCTTTAGGTAACCAAATATAATATTAAGGTATTAAAATATGTACAGCATTGCCGTGATCTCTATCGTGTCTAAATATGTTAAATAGATTTTTAAGAATATCTAGGGAATAAAAATATTACTTTGCGCTTTACACGATTTACATATATCACGTCAGTAACAAAACAAACGGCATATTATATATATATTGTTAATTAAAGAAACAAACACATGCTTATGGTATGAAAATTATGAATAGCATAATATTTTATTGCTGGAATAAATGATGCGCATTAATAAACAATTGTATTGACGTATATAAGCGAACCATACGCTCTTGTTGTTTTTAAATAACATGTATCTATTGTATCTATGTCCTAGTATGTCCTTTACTACAATTCTTTTAAACAGTTACTGTAAATTAATTTTATGAATATTTATTTAATGTTTCATATTTGTCATTAAAAATCTTGCTACAGATGTCACTCATAACCTATACATGTTTAAAACAAATTAGGTTCTCATATTAATTTAAGCCACTCAAAAGGTTGTCAATTCCTTACTAGACTTATTAGCAAGTAAGTTTTAAATTGTTCATTCATTTAATGCATCTTAATAAATTATAGATATTTGCAAAGTCCATTTAATTCGCACTTAAAGCTTGTAACGACCACACCCAAATACTTAGTCGGCTTACAATCTGTTATAAATCGCTCCATTTTGATAACAGCTTGGTTCCTTATTGCTCAAACAGGCAATCGAATTAGTTATCAGTTCTTAATAGGTAAAGAATAACTAGATGTATAACCACATTTGGAGTTAAGTGGGTAATATGTATGTATTTAACAAAATTGTAATGTATTTAAAAAAACAAGTTGAAATAGAAGTAACATACTTTGTAAATTAAAAAAATATATATTTGGTATAAATAAATAACATCAAATAGAGTCTATAAAAATATTTACATATGTAATGAGTACAAGAAATAAACAAAAAAAAATGATATCACATTAATTACTAAAATTACAGCCGATAATATTTTCTTCAAGAAATAATTTTTAGTTAATGACTATTTCAAACGAAATTTGGGTTATCAATGCATGCAATAACAGTCTTTAAAATGCTATCTATAAAGATGGATGTGGTTCAACAGACCAGAGGACGAGAGGTCGAGGTTATCTCTTGATAAGAAATAAACCGATGGTGGGTGAGCCGAAATGACAAACTAGCGTTGTTGATATGAGTAAAACGAATTGGTCTTTGTTTGCTTTATAGATGTAATATTAACTTCATATTTTTCAAATCTATTTACCACCGGCCGCGGCATGGAAAAGATGTTTGCGAGAAAATCTAAATCAAAAGTAAGATTAATTATGAAAAAGTTTAAATTTGTATGACCTCAGTAGATATCATATTTATAACAGGATGATGAACTGGCATAGGAAAAACAGGCTTCAAGAAATTTAAATGTTTAAAAGATGTAAGAATCTAGCTTGATATTATATAAGTTAGAGACTTCTAGAATGACTAGGGAACGAATAAACGTTTATAGATTTTACTTTCTCCCACGTTGACAAATCTATTATGTTATCTATCCATATTTATGTATTTTTGTTTCCATATCACGAGTCCAAACTTTTCGATCCCTACATAATGAGCTGGTGCGATCACGTACAATATGCAATTTTTTAAATTATTACTTACACGTGTAAGGAAAAATGTGGTTCCTTGCTCATGACCATATCGGTATTTATTTGCAAACATACGTACATAGAGTCTCAAGGTTTGTTCATATTAACTTTTATAGCAGTTGATGACTTTTACTGTTTATACACTTATGTTTTATTCACCGATTATAAATATAGTGTATACGTTAGTCGAACTAAAATGTTCTGTAATCGTAATACTTAAATATGAACAGCATTTTTCACAACTTTAGTGCGCATCGTCATGATACAAACCAGTTTTCAAAAGCTTAGTCATCTCTAACGATAGTAAATGTCAATGCAGTTCGTTTAAATTACGTTTCATTTCAATATAAGTGGAAGCTAACGAAGCCTCCCAACAAACCATTATATATTCTAACATAATGCCTTAGGGCTCGCCTTGACTAGGTCGAGTGAAGGTACTAAAACCTTCACAGCAATCCAATGGAAACCTTCAAAAAACACAATTTTAATAGCTTCAGGCGTTTGTATTATGGGTGTAATCTTTATTGATGAAGATTTTATTTTAATAGCTTATATTATTGTACTAGTTTTTGCCCGCGAGCCCATATTTCCAGCTCTGTCGCATATTCTTAATTTGGCATATCAGGACGACATTAAGAATAACAGAATATTCATACAAATTTTCGATAGCCCTGCAACGCTCTTACTTTATCCGCATTAAATCCTTTCTAATCCATAATCTAACTACTATTAACTTTCTTAATTTTTATATGAAAAATCAAGAACTTCCATACAAATATGTGAAAACCCTTAGGCGCTCCAAATCAGCCCCATTGCAAACCACGCCAGCTTAAGAATTCGTCTAGCAGAGAGAATTTGAAATATTTCTGATTCATCGTGGAATCTAGATTTAAAAGTTAAAAGCAACAATTACTTTAGAAACAGACCAGATGAAAAGATATAATGCAACAAGTAATCGAGTATAATGTTGAGTAATTCAGTGGGCGTTCATGTTAGGGTTGAGTAATAGCTTAATATTTAATATTTCAATGATTAGTTGCAATGAAACTGCCAATTAACTTTAAAAAAATTTTACATTAGATTTTATTTATATTCAGGTTTCAATGGTCTAGCACGAAATCAAGAATATTAGACGAGCATAATGCATGTTAATAAAATATTTTTCAACCGATTTTTGAAAAATGTAGGAGGTTATCAGTTCGACTGCTTTTTCTCTGTCTATTAATTGTATGATTCTTTTTTTATTTTGAAGCTGGTGACTACCAAGTGGTCCCATTTCAATTTAGTCTAGCTCTGACAATTTGAAGTCGTAAAAGATTTTTGTTAAAAAAAATGGTAACGCATAATAGTGACAATGACGCATTATTTTCGGACTTTATAAGGACTTTATTTAAAAAAGACATCACATACTATGTTAAGTCACACACGCGTGTCATGTCAAGACATGCTTAAGAACTAAAGCATATTGATTGGCGGACCCGCATGTTTATCAATTCACAAGGTAAACATTCGACTATTTAATGTGTCGGTTTGACGGCGATAAGGCGAATTTGTTTAAGGAACTCGCTACTCAAGATAGGAAGTATCAATAAACGAATGTAAATCGGATATATATAGAGTAAATAAGCGATATATTTTGAGCTGTTATGTAAGTGCTCTTTTACTTCACTTCCTCCTTTTAAAAGAAAAGTTTTGAAGCAACTTCTGTAAGTTCTTGGTGGAGTTTATAGCTGTTCTCTAAGAATTTGGACGTTGAAGATATTGCATTCCCACCTGAAACATTGCTGAATCCCATTTTTAATAAAATTCCAGATACACTGAGGTACACCTAGATAAGACATAAATAGATAGTAACTACTGGCTAATATAGGATAACTCTGTCATATTTCACCATATATTATACTTGCGTGTCGCTGATACATTTCTAAAGTTTGGACAACATTTTCCTTGAGAAAATTCCTATTTTAGATGTTTCGAAAGCATTTCCTTCGCTCGATGTCGAGTTTACTGAATATGAATTTTGAGTTGACGTTTATAAACGGCGGATAAAATGTATTCAGCTCCGGCCATGTATCGACGCAATTGTATATCTGTTCTAAATTTTAAATTAGTAACGGCCGTGTTACATTAATTTCATAGTAATAGCAGTGGTGTTGCAAAAACGCTTTTTATACGCTGACACAATCACTACGCATCTCTTTGTTATAAAAAAGATCGACTCGGGGTGTGCTGCATATTTGATATTTTGCAAGCCTGTGTCGACATACTTTCCGTTCATTATTTTTCCTTATATTTGACACACAGATAATCGTCTTCTAGGTCTGATTTAGAACAATTTCCTTCTTAATGCAGTTTAATTGAATTTATATTTCATTGTCATTTGTATCAAGATTGAAAATGGCATTCATTAGATTTTGACCATTGGCTATCGCATGAAAACAAATGAATATTACAATGATATTTTAGGCAAACTTTTTATCACGATATTCCTACGGGATACAAACTTACACGGGTGAAATCGCGGGGCGCAGCTAGTATACTATAAAATGTTCAACGACAATTGAAATATATATAAAACGTCTCATCTATCTATTTAAATTTTAAGGTAGGTATTTATTCTAAAAGTTTCCGTATCAGCTTAACTATTGTAAAAAATCTACATTCATTATAAAATCTTCCATTCGCTTGCCTTCCATTTTAAAATTTTATATTAAGATAATATACTAAAGAAAATTAAATTAAAGGATCAGATAATCAAACCCGTCGTCAGTTACAAAACTAATCCATATTATATAAACGGATGAGTAAGATCCAGAGGCGATTGTAATGCGCTATCAATACGCAAGCAACGGACCAAGGTCAGTTGCTCCATAGCTTCCTCGTTGGCAAGCAGCTTGAGTAACCACCTCTCACCAGAATTAGGTGCCCGCTTGCTTCACGTCACATACGCTAAGTGAATGCAATAGCTTGTAATAAATAAATAACATCCCAACAATTGAACAGAGCGCCATCTAGTTTTTACTGGGTAGAACTTTGAAGCGTGTAAAAAGCATACCGTCAATTTTTTTTTTTGTTTTTAATACATTGTAATAACTAGGTAGGAATAGTTTATAAAACTCTTTAATTAAAAAAGTGACTGTAATCGAACCCGCAAATTATTTAATAGAAGTAATTACTAGTACATAAGGACTAATAGAATAATCGTGAATACAAGAAAGCTGCTATATTCCTAATCTTAAGTCGGGTACATACTAGATACTACAAAGAAATTGACGTAATACGAGTTTTACATTTACCCGCTGCTCGCAAAGTAATCTAACGGATAAGACCATAATTATAAAACATATAATTTGTTGAAAAAAGGTATGCGCTTTAATTGGAAAACAAATTTTTGTAATGTATTTACGACTAACCCTCATAGGAGGCCTGTGTCCCAGCAGTGGGAACATATATGGGCTAATGACGATGACGACGATTTACGATTTTGCATCTTTATTTTATTTTTCAATTTAGTTCTTGCTATTTTAAGTCAATTGATATTAATTTATATTCTAATACATAAACACATAAATATCGAAATCATCGATTCTCGATATAATCTTTATGCCTCGTAACATTTTAAGCGATAAATTAATTTAACGCACACAATACAAATACATATGCATAGTTACCGCGCTCATTTGAATGGCTCTTTCAAAGCAATTTTGAGTTGATATGTTAATCGAATAATAAAATAAATTAACATAAACAGTAGTGGAACATGAGGCGGGCACGACTATCTGTACCGCATTGCAATTCAACTTTCAAGGCTGGGCCTTGGTGTCGAGTGATCTATAGTCAACAAGTACGCTATCTATGTAGGCTTAATACAAACCTGGTGTTCTTAAATCTATATTACTCCTTGTGGAGTTTCCTTAGTGGTCCGATAAATTGAAAGGCGAGATTAATTAAACTGGAACTCTGACAGCCATTGCGACAGGGGCATGAAGATTTTCTTGTACAATGCATAGATTTTGTTCTTAAATACAATCATAAGTTTATAAAATGGTACAGACGTTACAATTAACATATATTGTCTTATCTATTTAAAGACACATGCAAATGAAATTCGATTCAACAATTGTATTGTAAACAACTTCCACAAACTGCGTTACATATAACAACGTTAGATACAGTGAAGAGCTTTTTTGATCATCGTACATAAGTCCCCAAATCAAACATTAGCCGTGCTTGTCAGTTGCATCGACTCATCAACACAAGCTTTAATTTATCAAGCCAAGCATATCACTTCTTCGAAAGAACACGATAAAAGTAAATCCAAACAATGAAAGATGTGATATTGTCATACCTCAATTAAAAACTTTCCAATGTCACTCAAACAAAGGATTTTACACTTTAAATACAATGTACTTCATAAAACGAGGTGTGGGGTGCCGGATGTTTATTCATAACAAGCGAAACGAAAATAGCATTGGATATTATATCCCAATATATACGCTTTGTTTCGAAACCGTGTATTTTAAAATAAAACATAGACATCAGAAATTGTAGACAAGAGGATTTGGCAACGTTTAAGCATTATGTTAGTTTAATGCTAACTGATAGGAGCGGGCTCGTTTTCAAGGTCTATTACCCCTGGTTTTCAGTTTGATATGAAACAGGAAGTAAATTCGTATCAGTAGTGTTTTTGGAACGGACTATTTAATGTTTTAATTAATTTAAAACGTATTCTATATAACGTAGCTGCGTATATAGATTTAAGACTTTCTTAATTGTTAAATAATCGTTAATGATGAGTACCAACAAAATATTACAGCCAATAAACAACGCAACGTCAACGCAACATAATACATAGATTTTAAAGATACAAACAAATATGTAATTGTATAATAGAGATTCATATTAGACGTGACTACATACTTTTGTCATTTAACAAGAGCACTTTAAATTTTTTAACTCTAAAATTGTTTACCCACATTGAAGTGTAAATTTTATTACTGGACTCGGGGCAGCTGCCTCAGAACCGGTAGGTCTACGCCGCAAAAGGTACTACGATTCCTATAAAAAATATATATTTGCATTCCAGTGTTGTTAGTAAACGTACACGCCATACTCATAGTGTCCATCTTAATTATAATACATTGTTCATAAGAGGTACCTACAGTTGTTTTTATTTTTTATGCAGTTTGCCTTTTCATATGCCACTTGAATTTAGTGTTGCTATAATTTGTTCATTTTATGATAATTATAGAGCAAAACCAGTTCTCTCCCAATTAACGTTCTTTACGATTTGATTCATAAATTAACAAAGAATTAATTGAATGGCGGTGTCGGTTTTTAGCGAAATATTTTTTTCGTACTGAATAATTATATTTGACATCCTGATTATTAAGAGTTCTACGAGTATAATTATAGTTTGATAATACAGCAACATTCTAATTAAATAATAATTAAAATGTAGCTATTCATTCAAGGTAGTTCAATATGCTATATAAATACACTTTGTAAACTTTCAAGCATAATCTAATATATAAAATTCTCGTGTCACAGTTTTCGTTGCTATACTCCTCCGAAACGGGTTGACCGATTCTTATGGAATTTTGTGTGCATATCGGGTATATTTGAGAATCGGCTAACATCTATTTTTCATACCTCTAAATGATCAGAGTAAGGCAGAACAGCGTTTGCCGGGTGCAGCTAGTATGATATAATATAATAGAATATATGAGTATATGGTTTATATTTTATTGACAAAGTTGTAGAAATTATGCAGTCTGTTTATTTTTAATTACGTTATTCACTCTCACATTCATTACAATGAATTTTAATTTCAGAAAAGAATAGTGTAATATCCACATTATTATCAGATAAGTATCTAATATTTAAATTCTATTTAAAAACGGAAAATTTAATTGACTTATGTAACTGAAAACTTCATGATTTTAAAAGAATTTTTCTTAGCCACTGTTATCAGTCGAATTCGTTACTATTTAAACATAATACATGTGTAATGTTATTCGTAAGATACATTTTCTTACCTTCCCCGTCTATATGCATAATAAAATAATACAAGTTAGATTATAGGAAATTCCTAATGTACCTACATCATAATATAAGAACAGGATTGAATACTTTGGAATTTCATCGGGTTTACCAAACTACATACTAATCAACATACAATATCGTACGTCGTATTATAATCTGAGTCCGTGACTTACTGATATATCGCGTGATCTTTGCAATTACAATAAATGCATTATTACAATATGACTCATGTCTTAGTTTTGTTTGCTTGGTATATGGTAATCTGGACTTCTTGATGTCTATTCATGGTATTAATTAGGTCAGGTGCATGAGAACTGGGTTAGGAGTTGGGGTTTGGGTACAAGCTCGATATAGACGGTGATCAGTTCAGTTTTTAAATTATTTCTAGAACATTTTTGTCCTCAGAGTTTAAACAATACTTGGGCTATATCAATCCATTGGTTGCATGGCTATTGTCGATAATTTTTTATGCTATAATGTCTGTATAAAATAGAACTCTTTAATTCGATGTGCGATTAAGATCAATTATGAGTTGTAAATAACTTCTTTCATGTATTTTAGGAATACAACTGTTACGACCCATCCTACCAAAATAGCTATAATATGAATTTTGTGTTAGAAACATATACATTCACATTTTTAAAATAAACATAGGAGATAATGCACCTTGGGACGTCATAATATATAATATATATTCTGTTTTATTAATTTCTGACATCGTATTTTTGATGGAAAATTAATTAATGCTACCAAACCAGATAGAGCAGTGGTACAAAACCTTAAGCATTATTAGAATTAATTAAATGATATTTTCGAGTGTTTTGTTGAACGTATTTAAACGAATCATGGTAAAATTTTGAAAATGTATATAAGGCATAATAATAATGATTTAGTCACTGCCCATTACTGATTTGTCTCAAGGGAGCATTTATTCGGGATAAAAAGTTTCCTATCACCCAAGACAACTCATACCCAAGATTTCATTAAAATCTGTTCAGTAATTGATGGTCAAAAATCCAATCAAACTTTCACATTTATAATTTTAGTGTGATAACGAATCATTGAATGCATTACTTACGAAACTAAATTTAGAATAAAATAAATAAAACTATAATAAAGCTATTTAATTATTATTAGTCTTTTTTATCTGACTACATACCTGAAACGGTTTTTACAAAGTCACAATATAATACATATGATTTGTTTAACATATTCCTCTTATCATAAAGATGTCAACACGTCTCAAAGGTTCGTGATCTCTGCTACACATATAGCAATCATAAAACGATTACCAAAATTAAAGCAACGAGGTCAGGCGCTTGAGAACAAGACGATATCCCGATTAATTACTTCCTCATCTGTTACTATGGCAACATAGTTTTTCGAGTATCGTACAAAATGTTACGATAACATATGACATATCCGTCTCAAGGGGAACATGAGGAAAACGCGTATCTTGTATTATATCATAAGTGTATTGTCTGGGGCTAAATAAATTGCATAAATATCACCTTATTTTCTTAGAACCGTGTTTCGTTCATCTAAATCGTATGTTGCACAGATTGCAAAGGAAAACGTATCTTCTATACTGCCAATTTACATACATATAAATAAATGTGTAATAATAAATGTGTGTGGTATATAATAAAAGCAAACGTGCTCGTACGGTGGTAGTAATTATCTGCATTGAATTTAAAATTAAGATGGATGTTTAAATAGACTCCTATTTTAACGCCAACGAATAAGCTTACTCTTCGATATACTATAAACTAGCTTTAGCCCGGGGCTTCGCGTTAATTCGAAGTAGTTTAACATATGTTATTATACATATAAACCTTCCTCTTAAATCTGTCAATCTATTACAAGAAACTCCATCAAAATCCGTTGCGTAGTTTTTAAGATTTCAGCGTACATATGGAAATAGGGACATAGGGACAGAGAAAGCGACTTTGTATTATACTGTGTAGTGATTAAGATAAGCAATTATTTCCAATATTATTAGTAATATTTTAACAACTCTTCATAAAAAGGTAAAGGTATACACCACTGAAGTAATGCGGATGGACATAAATTTAAAATACTTCAATTATGTTCATCCGCAATACGCCATCCTTTAAAAAGTTCAATATAAAATACCAACATGTGTCTGCAAAACAAAAAATTGCGAATTTTATAACTGTCTGTCTAAAAGCTTACTTTTATTTCCTTATGAAACAAGTTTAATAATAATGCATGACTGTGTCTTCAATGGATCAACCTTATTAAAATTTATTATTCCCTATGCTTTATTCCATACGTTAATAATGAAGGCTTTAAGGCCTTTTTCAATTTTACTTATTCAATTTAATTTACAAGGCTGTGGCAATACATGTTATGTGGTTTATAATCAGAGGGGTAAGAGAACAAGATCTGGATCCTAGACCATAATATCGTATAGAATTTTACAATAACTCATCATTCTAAGAATAAAACCATTCACTGCTAAATTATTGTCTATACTATACATAAATAAAAAAAAATGATTTTCTATCGAATATCGGTTGTAACCAAATCCAATAAAGGTTCATCACCTTAAAAACCGTAAAGAGTATTATATCTCTCAACGTCATACTCGATCGGCAATATATCTTGCCAATACTTGTAACGTAAACCACGTGCAGCCTCAACCATGAGAAGGATCAATCACCTATGAACCAAGCATTGAATCAGTCATGCAACATAGCAACGTGCATATCTAATATGTTTCATGGAAACATTGATGTAATATACTCGTATTTCAGACAAAAAATGCATAGTTGCGTAACATCACGCACGCTGATCACGCTGTAATTTGGCATAGATTTTCGGCACTTAAGTTTGTGAATCGGTAGCGAAGTGGAATATAAATTGAGTGGTATCCTGGGAAACTAAGTAATAAACACACACTAATTAGTACTCAAACAATCTATTTTATAGAATTTTTCCCTTCAAATGTGAGCTTCCTACCATGAAAAATTATTAACATCAAAAGCTTACAAATAAATCCTTCTTCTCCTTCTATATATGATTAAAAATAATTGTACATATAATTGATTTACATACTAAAAAAATCAATACAGCTGTTATACTAACAATAAGAACTCGTCTACTGCGTATTTAATTTTTTATAACCATCGATTAAAAATTTCATGATCTTTAAACTAAATTGACATTTGAGGGTCGCTTAAAGTCGTGCAAAAAAGAACGTTTTCACGAACAATAAAGTACCTATTCGTATTGCATTTTTTGTAGACGATTCGGTCATATCAAACTTGAACTAAATCATTTTTTTTATATATTATGACATTTTTATCAATGAAAAATCTGGTTTTATTAGGAGTGCTATCTATATAAACTTAAATTTGAAATTTGAAACGTTATATATCTCACAAAAGGTTACAATACTAGAATTAATTCGATGAATTAATACAAGTGCTGCTCTTTTTTAGGTATGCTAGAGTTTAGCATATCATAATCAAAATAGTAACTTCTAGAATTTTCGTTCATGTGGAGCGTAGCTTTATTCGTTGAAAAATATGTAAGTAACGTATTGTATCCCACAAATTGCAGAGTTTAAAAATTACACTTGGTTCTCGCCTCGCCTGTCATGCTGACGCGAACGTTACAGAAAAATACAAATAAGCATAATATATATGTATATAATATGTATAAGAACTGAGTTGGCGAAACTGGTTCCCCGACCGAAACGCCCGTGAGTCTGCCTCGCCGAATAGTGTTTTTTCTCTATGTATGCATGCCCTGTAAAAAAAAATATATTGAATCGTTAATGATTGTACAATGTACATATAGGAAAATGTCAAGTGAGCAAAAAGTAGAGACCGGATTTCTTTAATTCAATAAAATCTTCCGCACTTCGAATTCTATAAGAAGTGATGAGGAAAATCGGTAATTGGAAATCGTCAATTCAGTTATGTATATTTTTTGTTTAGGTATGAATGAGATAATAATTATATTCCGAATAATGAGGGCATAATTATGCTTCATATAATTTTTTCAATTTAAGTTTAAAATGCACGCTAGAACACTTCCTGGTAACAATAGTAATAATATTTGTACATTATTTATTGATAAACATGAGCTAGTAAAGGGGTTGGAGATCAGATTAACGTGCAAGAAATAAACTTATTTTATAATTTATCTGCATATTATTCATATCACCATTGCCGCACTGAAACCGGCATGTCCAAGAATTAAAAGTTCGACGACATGCAAGATCTATTAACCCGCCCTTAGCCAGCGTGATGGATTATAGCCTGAACCCTCACAAGAGACCTGTGTGTCTGCGGTGTATAAATATAGGCCTATGATGATGACGATGATAGCTAAATAATATATCATTTATATACCAACTTGTTGGAAAATATGCGAATGGTAATTTAAAATTCACGATGCTTAAAACAACATTTCATACGAGCCATGTCTATAAAATATTAATGATGTTTAAATACTATAGAGAATATGGTAAAAAATTAAATGACCTTTGACGAAGAAAATTCGTTATTAAAAAAACATTTAGACAAATGAATCAGGTTCAAAGTGTTCTTTAACGAAGTGTCGCAAAAGAGCTTACACTCTTAGGTAGCGGTCAATCACTTATATAATAGAAAATAATATATTCACCTAAGGAAATACCCACTCGTTCATTACGAACATATTGTGCATGGACTTGAACACGTAATCCTATCGTTATATAATAGTGACCTTAGTACAAAGTTCTTTACCGTCTGTGAATACTAAAATTTTATACGAAATATGATTCAAGTCCCTTGATAAATACGTCTATCCTGTTATAATTAATGTGAAAGTATGTAGTTTGTTACCCAATAAAATATAGCATAACACAAATGAAAAAGTAACTTTTTGTTCAATCGATACTTTTTATAATGTTTCCACCGAGGCGAAACCGCTATCTATTAAATTTATCTTGTCTAGGCTTGTCGAAAATAAATAGTACAGTATTTATTGAATATATTTAAAAAGTTTAAAACATACTGCAGGCAGATGAGATAATAGTTTTATGTCAGTTGACAAAGGACAACGGTTATTAAGATAAAATAAAAATAGGTCAAATATTAAATTAGCACAAAAAATGTTATCACGTTTGCAAATAAAGTTTTCCACAAATCAGTTCTCTGTCCGTTAGCATTAATACAACAAACCTGCGAGACGAATATAATCTCAATTGGTAGAGTAATATAGCTCTTATTTCCCTGCTTTTTTGTTTCTCAAAAAGGATGAAATAGTGAAACTGCCATAACAAATGCGTATCCTTTTGCGCACATGAATGTTAGCAATGCGATTAGCTGGTTATCTACGCATATATGTATAAAATGCTAATGCCAGAAGGAAATAGAAATGACTCTATGATCTTTGTATAAACTACTTATTGATTCTTATTAGTTGATATATTTTCCATATCAAGTCACGATCCGCTTTATATAAGTATAACGAATAAAATATGCGTGTAACAAGATTTTTTATTAGACTAGTGCATACGCGCAGATCAGCTGACTACCTGATATTGACAACTATCTCATTAGCATCCGTAGTGTATTTTCCATATAAATTTTAAACGTAAACACTAGACATAGTATTTTATTGGTTACAAATTACGCTATTTATTCTTTAAAATAATATAAAAGTCACGTTGAAATATAGAGAATAAGAGTATGTATGTATGTTATATACTTTACTTATACTTTTTGCGTACCGGATGTTGTAACTATATAGTAATCTGTGGTTTAGGTCAGATGCATTTCACATCTGTTTCGTTAATCGATATGCCTCACGCTTAGTCCTGTTAAAGTAGATGTTTTGAAAAATTGAACTTCTTTGGCTAATGATTCCGTTAATTCCATAGTTAAATAAATCTACTTTTATATTAGTATTATTGGCCACGTATTGCCTAACTTTCAAGCTCTTTAAATATCTATTTAAATAACAATGAATCACCGAAATATTATGTTCATCAAGTAAAGGTTTGTATGAAAATGAAATTTTGCTGATACAGAAAATTTTGAAACTCTTAAAAAAAGAAGTCTTCTACAAGCAAGCTTAAACAAACAGCTAGGAAACAAATAAATAAGTAGGCTATTGTATGCAACTAGTAGGAAGTGTAAATTGTAACCCAATAAGACGCTGTATTCCTCGTTTCGTGATGCTGATCTTATCACGTCGCACGATGTATGGAACAAATCACAGAGCTACAACAGAACCGGTTTCTAAGAAAATTATATTTTTTTCTGAAAATTTCAAATGGGTTATTTGGTCAGAGGGTTGTCCGTGCACACAGTTTATTTCTTGTAAATGACTCGGGGTTTTTTTGAATCGAGGATACGAAGACTCAAATAAGCCACCAATTTTTACATGTAATATTCAATTATAAATATTTACTGTGTTATATATAAATATTGTGTTTTTTTCGCTAATGAAGAAGACGATCATAACCCTAAATAAAAATAAAATTTTAGAATTACATTTTTACAAGCAATTTTTCTTGATAAATGAGGGAAGACCTGATAAAAACTACATAAAAACTCCTGTATATTTTTATAATCATTTAAATTGTTTAAAAACGAACATTAAGAAAAAGTTTTATTATGTATATGAGTAAAACACATTAAACATACCTATTTAGTAGATATGTACTTTCAATTTTCAACGCATTGAATTTAAAAAAACAAAAAAAAATATGCATTGTAATACCGTTACGTGATTGTAATATGAGAATAAAACAAGATCCAATTGCGAATAATTACATAATACAGGAATTTCACTTATTTTAATAAGCTAGATTGAATTATTTGTAATTTCTGTAGCTAAACGGTAATTCATGAAAATTTATTTAAAAAATGTAGTTTAGAAATATGTATGTACATGTAACCAGTACCTAAATGACTGTAAACGGAAACCCATCACTTTCTAGAACTGAAAATAAATGAATGAATGAATATTTATTGTACACACCAAAACAATAACCTATAAAATACACACATGTACCTATTTATTCCAGGTATCCAAAAACAACGAAAACCTAACACAGACAGCATAAAAGTAAGTGTATACTGTTTAAATAAGACGATAAATAAAAATTATATAAATTAGCAGTAAAATAATCGACAAAGCAATATAAATAACACACAACCTTAAACGAATACACAAAAATTGAATTAAACAGCTGCTTGAATTTCTAAATGAATATATAATTCGAAACCAAATACACGTAAACTATTCGTTAAAACCTCAGAAATTGATAACCCATCACAGATGAATCCTACTGACCAATTTTGTAATATACTATACGGATAAATCTTGGGAGAATTAATATTACACGTCGTTATTAATTCATTATGTTTTATAATTTATACCTTAGAATTGCTTAAGTATACATAAATAAGTATATTTACCTTAACCCTATAAATTTATAATGATCCATCATATTTTTTGTGTCAATGTGATCGGAAAACGTGTCGTCTCAAAGTTCATGTTAGCGCTTAAATTATCAATTAGATGATAGTCGAAGGCAATAAGTATTCTATAAATAAACTAACCATAAAAATAATGATATAATAATATCCCACAACACCTCAAATTCTCAAAGGGCCTCTGCGTGTTGGACCTGCGTCGCCACGTAAGCCTTCCAAAAGACCGGTGCCTTCCTTCTGGGAGTACCCAAGTATTATGGAATTTACTTTGGTAAGATGGTAAGCGATCAGATCCGCCCATGTACATTTGCAGAAGCTTTATGCCTATACAAATTTATGCTATGAAATAAAAAAGAGTTCAATTCGTGCTGAAGCGTACACAACACAACTACTGTTCTTTGGTATCACAGTTTATTTTCACGTATACTTTCAAACGAAAAAACGTTTAAATGTATTTACCAAGCAGGTATGAAGCCGTAATTTCGGGGATTTCCTCATTATTATTCCTATAAGTGAAATTATCAGACCTTGACTTTGTCCTCATTTCTACATATCAGACAGTTACGTCAGTTTTGTAATACCGTGAACATCACGTACCATTGCCTTAAAGCGATGTACTGCGTTCCACATGTGACTAAATACGTGCTTCGAACGTAAATTTTCTGTCATAAATCAATTTTAGTAGTTATATTCGATATGTTATCGGCCCTACCACAAAAAGGTACGCGTAAACAAACACACGCTTCAGCAAGCCCGTCGCTAGTGTTAGGATTGTTTTAATCTTACGTGGGTTTGGTGCATCAGCCTAGCTATCCTACTAATAATACAAACGAAGGGGTTTTGAGGGGTCAGCCGCTTCGATGGGAACCAGTTGCCACGCTGGTCTATAGTGGTATCATTCCGGTGATTCGGAACGTCTTCAATAGCGAAACAATGAGGAAACGCGAAAGTTTGTAAGTATGAATGGTATGTATGTATGGATGTTTGTTACTCTTTCATGTAAAAATTACTGAACCGATTGCAATGAAATTTGGTACCTAGATAGCTGGACCACTGAAATAACACATTAACAACTTTTTGTCCTTATATTCCTACGGGATGAAACTGTGGGGCGCAGCCAGTTTTCTATATTATTTTTTTTACTTTTAATGGACTTTTAAAACAACAAATAAAAATAGTCATGCTATAACAACCATATGTTTAAATAACCAATTAGGTGCATTAGCTATACCTATAATAGTACTGAAGGCTTACATGACAATTATTTGTGTTGTAAAAATACAAAATACAAAAGACTAGGTACTAATACAGTGCTAAATAATTTTACCATATTTTGATTGATATATTAGAAGAGGCATTCTTTAGAAACTGATCAATTAAAGCAAATTTATAAATCGTGTTAGCAAACATTTGTCTGATTTCTATAACCTCTTAAAGCATATATTTAGCAAGTTTTTGAACTCACATAAAAACGTTAAAGCTATTAGTGCAAATATAAATTATAATTAAAAGAAGGCATGGAGACAGAGGTAGCTACTAAAAATAAGCGATAATGAATATGTAAATATATCGTTTTACTACCTCCCATGGAAAAACAGCATCAAGTTGTTAATTTATTATATAAGGTAAACGGAAAATATTTAACTTACACTCATGAATAAAAAATTTTGAAGCTTGAACATATAACAAACATTTTTTTTATGCACTCGATAACCCGCAAAAGGCTATTTGGGGGCCAAAGGTTTTGAAAGAGAATTTTTGATACAGACAATTTGTAATACTTCATTCTTGTTTTCAATCAACGTAATAAAACAATGAATTTAGCAATAATAATAAACATTGTGATTTAGAATAGATTACGATGAAATGAATGCGACAAGATCTCTTGTGCTTGTTAATGACGTTTTGTTGTTATTGCAACGAGTATTTGCATAATTCCAATCAAATCGATATTGCTTATGTTTTAATAATACAAGTTACAGGCGCTTTGTAATAGATAATTATTCGTCGTACGCGTGTATTATTACATAACGTGTATATTGAATATGGCAAGGCTTTTATTACCATGGGATAAACATGTAAAATAAATATCGTAAAACATCCTATAAAATATCACTATTAGTTTTGCAGCGTATAATAGTGCTATTTAATCTATGGAAACACATTCATAATATTCGTTTTGCAAGTTAACGTAAGCGTTATTAATGTATTTTGCACACGCGAACAAATCTCGTACAGACATGCGAAAATATCTGTAAACGTGAATATGACATGAAAAATCTGAGGTAACCAAAATTTGTAAGTACTACAATAGTGCTATCTCTGCATTTATCATTTTTATGACACGATTTGTAAGAGATATATAAGATTTTTAATTCAATCATTACAAGACAGTTTTGCAATATCATGGCTACATAGTTGCATTAAGATTCATGAGTCGACAGCTCGAAGCTGATTGCTGTATACGCAAACAACCGTATTGACTTTCCTGCTTAGCCAAGCCGCTTATTGTTATGACGGGACGAATTAGCCAGCCATTATGTTGTTCCTATTACTATAACACAGCAATTACGGTTACACAATATTTGCTATTACTTAGGTTACACGAGGAAAACAAAGACGGAACTGTACACTGCATCAACTTAAGGGAGATGATCGTGACAACTTCAATTAAGGTGCATTCCAGTATGCGACGAGGAAATAAAAACCCTCACAACGTTATCAAATTGTGTAAAATATTGATCAATATGCTTTGTAATTAAAATAAATTGTTATCGAGTGCGGGTCTGTTGCCGGAGCCGGCACCTGGGGACCGGTCTCACTCGTTCTGCGCCCACGCAACCCGCCTTTTCCCCTTTACCACGACATTTGACACCGCGTCACTACCAACACTGTACATTAGTAAATTATCACCAAGTGCGCTTTACATTGAACTGTTCGTTTATAACTCGACAATATAAGATGTGTGTAGACGAGCAATGGAAGTTGTAACAAGATGCGTATCGAACTAAATCCACTCGGGCGTCGAAATTGCGTCGGACACATAATAACCGCGAGTTAGTTACCAAACTATTTGCATCGTTAAGTATTTTTCCACGAAAGCCTGGACTCCATTTGCAGCCTCATGAGAAACTTTAATGGATGAGTAGAAGCACTAATATACAAAGTAATTTATTTTTAACTAGTTTTTCTTGTGAGCGCCCGTATGTACATCGCCGAGCTTACTTAATTCACCCTCGGATGGGTTCCAGTCTCTAATTAAATCTGCTAGAGTAATTGAGAACACGATTTTCTTATTCAAATATGCTAATTGCCTTATTTTTTCCAATTATCTTTGTCTCATTTATGTCGCATTTATTCTTAGAAAACATCCTTATTTTTCTTCTGCGCGTAAGTAAATATTTAATTTTATTATCTGTAACAAAAAACCTGTTTTAATTTTTGTTCTGGCTATCATCCATAGTTTTCTATTTATTTAAATAATGCGATAAGCTACAGTAATATTGTTTTTGTTTATTGGCATTAAGAGTATCACCGATCTTAATACACTTTTTGCTCTAACCACCATAAGTACCAACATAACCGGTAACAATAAGGAATTTAAAGTTGCAAATCTATAAATAATTTAACTAATATGTCAAGATCGATCAATCAATCCACTCGATTCCTCATTTCAAATACTAGCAAATCAGGAAACGACTCACAATTAAATATCAACCAACCCGGGTTGGTTCCGACAAAACGTAAGCACCGGTCGAGGTCAATCGGAAGCAAGGCACTTCCGTCGCCATCGCCTTCCCATCGATATACTTCATTTATTGGCATACCATTTCCTTGATACGATCCACAAAATCGCTCGCTTTTTTATTGCCCATCTCATTCTGGAGTCGTGAACTTCCTTCCTTATTACGATACGCAATGGCATATTGTCGAGGCAGTTTTGATGGCGTGGGAATTTTATTGTACTTTTCTTGCTCGGATCATTGTTATAAATAATATTATAATGGCTTACAAAAAAATACGAATGGAGAAAAATATCAATTTGATTGAATCCAAATTATTCGGTTTTCCTGGTGTTTTCGTGATTCATTTTTATTTGTCAGATTATGATGGTCTGTGACGAATGAACAAAGTGATATGTGTTCACATTTATAGGAATATTTTTATTGGAAGATTTCGATTTGCATATAAAACAATGATTTTATAAGGGAAAATACAGACACCCTCACTTACTTACCTTTAATAACCGAATAACCCTTAAATTTTATTTCCTTATAAGATATAATTTCCGATCACAAACTACAGAATTTTGAATTGCCAACAGACCTATTTATCAACAGACACATATAACAAAGACATAATTTGAAATCGGCACCGAACATCAATCACTCATTAACAATCCTTACCGATACCAGTAGTCAAAACCTAGACAAACATTATAAGCGCAATTAAGTCTCATAAGTCGCGAGGCCAACACCTTCCGTCTCTGCCGCTTCCGCTCGGAAGCGCCCAGCTTCCTGCCCGCGAGGCCGTTGCCGCTACCTTAGTTTAGCATGACACTGTATTATGTATGATATACTGATCTGTACTTTACTTTCACCACAAAAATGCTAGGGTTGCGCTAAGAGAACTTCGTTTAATAATTTTGACTGTATATTGTTGACATTAAGGTCATACGTTAGCTGGTATTGTGTTAAAAGATTAATGAAAATTATTTATTCATTTAAGATTTTTCCAACAAAGAATACAGATAACATTTTATATAGCTGGATACACGTGGTTTACTGTACCTTTAATTACAGGAAAATGCAACGTCACACTTTAATTAGTATATAATAATATCATAATAATTAGAAATAAAATAATTTCAGTATTAAAATCTAATTTGTCATATCAGTACAAAAATCGCTGAGCGTTAATATTCAACTAATTGTAATAAAATAATTTGATGAAATAAACCAAACTGCTCATCACAATTGAGTAAGAAATGAAAATAGTTTCACTTTTGTATGTGGTAGTCAAGCACGCTTCGGCACGAATTGGGCCAGCTCGCACCGGGGAAGTACCACACCCCCACAGAAGACCGGCGTAAAATAGCATTCTGCTGTGTTTCGTTCGGTGAGTGGGGGAGCCGGAGGCCCATATCCTTTTCCTTCCTCCTCCCAGTCCTTTCCTTTATTTCTCTCGACAATCCTTTCTTAATCCCTTCCCAATTTAAAGTCGGCAATCCATTTGTAGAGGCGTAAGGTTACTTTACCTTTACGCCTCTACAAATGTTCATGGGCGGTGGTAGCGCTTACCATCAGGCGTCCCAACAGCTCCATTGCCGACTGTAACATAAAAAAAAAAACTAAATCTGATCCTAAATTTAACAGAAATGTATTTACTACAATTAAACTCAAAAAGTAAAATGACTCAGCTGAAATCGTACAGATTAATCATCTTTAATGAGTCAGTAATAATCATCATACAAGTAATTAATTCTTATTGCTGCTATATCAAATTTAGATACACATTTTTCGTTCTTTATTATAAGCAAGTTTCACAAAAAACTATTTCATTAAAATACACATCGATTATAATCATGCGAAACGTTTTGAAACCATTTATTGCCCAATCAGTTACGTGCGTAAAAGTTAACCAACATTTGTCTTCAATTTATGACTTCAAATTACATAAATTCTATTAAGGACAACCATAACTAAGTGTAAATTACTACTGACGACCACACAGCTGCCTTGATATTTTGTAACTATTTGTTGTTTTTTTAGTAACATCACTAGGTACAATTAATTTTGCAATCTAGTTTAAAAATACATATTAACGAAGTCCATATGTTTCTTTTATTCTTCTTTTATATATGTTGGCTTATAAGTATTATACTTGATTCATTTTGTGCGATCTTCTTTTATTGTGCTTCGTTATATAGAATATAAGGCTGTTTGAAATTTATAATATTTTTAGAACATATGATATGGTAGTAATTTAGTGTAATATTTCAAAGTTTCCCTTCTGCCTATGCCTAATCCATAAAATATCTTAAATAATCCATCGCATTCATTACATGAACAATATACCTATTTTATAATATGCCTGTTATTAATTATACAAAAGCTCATATACATAAGTAACTTTACTTCTTTTTAGTTAAAATATTATCAGTTATCTCCTTAATTATTTGTATCAGGTTCAATAAAGGTCTAAGTTCTAATTTATCCATAATTATATATCTATATAACGGGTCTTATTTAGGAGTAGGTATTCTCTAAAATATCTTTAAGTCAATATGTCTATCTGTCTTTAATTATGTACCTACGTTGTACGTATTTATAATTTGCGTCATGCATTGTGACTGTATGAGATTCTAACGTCATTTGATACGAAAATGGTATTTTTAATTTTTAAATATAAATGTTAAATGTTTACATCGTCATATTGCACTAGATCACAACATTATGTTTACGAATATAGTCATTTTACGTTATTTTAGTGACGTGCATATCCCATGTCGTAAAATAAACTCAAATGTGTATCATAACATAATATAACGCGTCATACTCGATTCGCTGTACCGAAATATTTTGATGAGCACAAATATTTATCAGATATTCCTTGTAAATCGTCGACGCAGTCGCGACTTGTTTCAGATTATTAAAATAAAACGGTCAATGAACTAGCTATTATTATGTAGCAACATTTTTTCATTACCTTTAGTCTATATCCACGAAAAACCAACCAAAAATATTATTAACAGTTTCTTTACACCAGATTGGCGTGATACATGGCATACTAACTTTAAATTTTTATTTCTAAGTGACATTTATATCTAACATAAAGGCAAAAGAGAGACAGAAATCAAATATGTGAATCTTCTCACAATGGTAGAAAAATGTAACGAATTTATCATAATAGATTACAAAAATCAGACGACCATTAAATTTACAACCACAATAAATTACATCCATGGGCTACACTACTAAAATCGTAATAAAAATTAATAAATATTAACCTTATTTTTTCATTAATATCTTATATTGCGTGAATCTTTATTATTGGCTGTGATTAAAATTACAAGGTCAGACAATTGGACGAATGTTTTAACTTTTAAGTGGCCATGCCCCAGTTCGTCTCTAAAATCTTTGGTCGACGCAAAAAAATCAAGAGCGATTTAATAATAAACACCTAACGTATCATCCTTCGAAACGAATGTCTGGGATGCTTTCGAGTTAATGTTATTTGCATAATTTAGTCGATTAGTTGGCTAGAGGATAGTTAGAAATGCGTGTTTTTACAGTGAACAGCCCGAGGCGGTATTATTTAAATTAAAGGCTGGCTAAAAACTGGTTCTCGCTCGCGGCTCTCTTTGATATCTCATCAGTGTACAGAGGCTCGAAATGCGTAAATTGCAGGGGCTTAAGCTGAGGACACTTCGTTTCGCTTTGTTAGTCATAAGCAGGCTGTTATAATGCATCTTTCCAGCGTGGAAAAAACCTAACAAGCACTCTGTGAGGGCCTTCTTTAACTTTCAATCTGTTTGGTCTTTAACAAGCTCAGTAATGTTTCTTGTATAATATGTGAGATAATCCCATTATATTGTAAAAAACAACACAATGAACGGCAATTCCGACGCCTTCGTAGGTAAATGTTTTACATACAAAGAGAGTTTGTACATATTCATATTTTTAGTATCTGGGAAATGGAATATATTTAGATTAAAGCGAGATGAGACATGCCTTTAATAAAAAGATAATAGCAACAAATACCATTACGTCGAAATTGTCCATAATTTGGTTAAAAATTGCAAATTTAGTTCATAAAATATTCCACCCAGCGTCATTCTTTGTAGAAGTGTATAAATGGCTGCCGTCCTAACCGACTTAACGACAAAGAAACGTGCCAAATTCACCAAAACAAAGAAACGCTGTTTCGCTCCATATTCCACTCGGTAAGTTAATTGGCGCCGCTGAATTCCGAGAAATTTTCAAAGAAGGCATCTCAAACACTGTTTCATCATTAAAGGTGATCAATAGGTATTTTAATATAATTGTAATACTTCATACTTATACGCGTAAAATGTAATATATTTGTAATGCCTTAAGATCTAAGGTGTAAACTAAAGTACAAATACAGTTGGTACTACGTCTAGAGTTAATTCCTTTCAATTGGTTCATTGCCATTCCCATGATTGTATGTGGTAGATGGGTAGCCAAACAGAAAAACAATAAAAGCTATTAAAATGTAGAGATAAAAGAATCCACTTAGTAACATGTTTCCTAAAATAGTTAGCAAAGTGCTTTATCATATCTAAAACCTAATTCTAGTCCTAAGATTTTAAATAATTACTATCATCAAGGAAGCTAGCATATATGTAAAATATTCATATCACGCCGCTATGCAGAGCACGAATATATACGCTGAATATATCTGGTTCGGTCGTCTTCCTCAATTCAGTGACATATACGAGATGTTATATTGAGAGCTCGGACTCACACAAGACGCACAAAAGGAGCCTTGTTCGTGAACCGATGAAGGCCAACCGCCTTTACGACAACGGGTTACAGCGTGCAATAGCGACGAACATACTTTTAGTAAGGTTCATGGTTACTCTTATTTTTACATGAGATAAACTCCGTTGAAGAAGGTCAAGGACTTTATTTTTGGCGGATGCTCGCACCGCCAGTGCCAGCAACTCGATTTTAATACTCATTTCATTATCTTTGTTTGAGTAAAGTCAGGCGGCATTAATGGACGTGTAGTAAACAGCGATACTTGTTACGATTTCATTCATGAAGTGTTCATGCCAATCTTAGTTAATAGAGCCGGGAGCGTCAAGGCTTGATGCGAAATAAATTGGCAGTATTTTAGTTGTAATAAAGTTAATGTAATGTGTGCAAAGGTGTAGGTAAATAGAATGATATGACATTTTTTAAGCACGCATAAAGTATTCACCGTAGCGCCCGAATTAGCATTTGATCGCTGATTCGACGGCAATGTCGTCCTTGGAATAAGGATGTAGCAAATGGGTGTCTTATCTGACCGTTATTGGTACTCTTTGTATAAAATTAGGTAGTATTGTACATTACGTTGTAATAAAAAACGAAAATAACTTATACTTAATGAGCTCGGACGAACTTTTTATTGTTTTCATAAGTTTAGTAATTAGTTGTAATCCGAATACGTATTTGAGTTTATTTTTCACATGTGATATTTTTACTTCTTTCAAATTAATGCTTGTAAATTTACAAAATGTATGAAAATGTCATGGACGTTCACCACATCGTCTGTATCCGTTTAACAAATACACTCTGTAAATACATTAAAATTCTTCATATAATCTGGTTGTTGTATATGAGCAAAAAATTAACATTTTTTTACTGCAAATATGATAGTCAAGTTATTACATAAATAGCTACATTCTCAAATTAATTAGATCCAAAATAATGTTCAATGCTACATAACATATTTTTTGCATAATTTTATGAATATTCACATTTTCATGTTTTTTTTCCTTTGTAACTATGAAACTTAGAAACGCAAACAATGCGCAAATAAATAGAAAAATTTTCAGGGTGGAGATCATGTTTAAAATGTATGTGTAAAGGAAATTATAAATTTATTTAATTAACCTTAATATATTGTATGCTACAGTCAAATTTCATAATTGGTTAAAAGCCCATTTGTTTACGAAAATAAGTGGCGATGGTTTTTACCGATACCTTCAGTTAAAATCAGTTTGACTGATTATTGCAATCAAATGTAACCGTTCGTCCAAACTGCTTTTATCTTAAAAATATCTTATTCACTACAATACATTTTTAATCACTGGAAAATAAATTTATGAGTTAATGAGTACATAATTAACAAGCCAGCTACACGTCAAATACCTACGGAGTACTAATGTAGTTTTTGATTGAGTAAGTAAGGCCCTACAATCAATTTTGGACACTGGGCCTCGGGCACTCGGACAGCCGGCCGGCCGCTGTCGCGGCACGCTCGCTTCGCTCGCTCAGCTCGCTGGTTCAAAGGCAACTTAACACGCATGCTTCGCTCCTTTCTTTTTCCTCGATAACCTATTTTTACATAAAAAACAGTATGGGTGAGACATTGTCTTTCCGCTTGGTCTTTCCCCATCTAAGCAGTCAAAACCGTTTATAACAAAAACTATTTTCGAATTCAAAACTGATTTCTACATTACGACGTTTGATAATAACATATATATCTCATCAAATGACGATGTATAGAGAAGACTTGATTATAATAACTGATAATTTAAACAGGATAATCTCAAGTTCAACTTAGACGTAATACTGAAATAGGTTCATAAAAATTTAGATTATCTGTACGCCGTAACCCACAATATGTTTGTAGGAATTTTTGGCAACTTTGCTTTTAAACGGGTAGAGCGAGAACTGGTTTCTCGGACGAGTGCAACTTTTTATAAAAGCACTTACATTAACCGCATCGCCTCATCCATTTCGAGTTGGCTGTCTACAAAATAAAAGTGAAACATGTCATGACGTTATTTACTGTAATGTGGATCGAATTAAATTTTTTCCTCCATACCATAATTATCAAACTAAAGTTTCATTTACAACCTAAGTTTTGTCTTTAGACTGTAGTATTATAGAAAATAAATAATCACACATTGATCAGATAATCATTAAGAAAGGGAGAGTTTTTTATTAAAGATTTTATATTATGCACTAACTTCCTTTATGTCATAGCATTTGTATCGATACTTTCAGTAATTAATAAAAAAGAATGAACATATAAAAAAACGATACTTACAAATTTTTATAAACAATTAGCTGTCCGCTCAGGCTTCGTCCGTAGTAAATATTAAGCATAAAGCATTTAGGAATCAAGTATACATCCAAATTAACAAACTCTTCTTTTTATATAATTAAACAAATAAAGTATAGATTTCAAAAATTATATTGAATATCAAATTTAAGAATACGCAAGAAAATAAACCGGTCATGAAAGTAGTTGAGTTAAGTAGAGTAAAAACAATATTTATAAGTCAAGTAATCTACCTGTAACATTCAACATACTTTGAAATATTTGTCATAATGTAACGACGTGGTGAACATGCCTTTTCAAGGGCGTTTCAATTTAAAAATAAACACAGGGTTCCGTAACTCAATAGGAAACAACGGAACCCTTATAGGATCATAGTTGACTCTGTTGTCCGTCAGTCTGTCTATGAAGACCATTATTCTCAGGAAGGCGTAGAGGTATCAAGCTGAACTTTTTCACATAGTCATGTATACTGTACTTTTGAGACACTAATGAAAATCATGCAATTATATCTACAGGTTTGTACAGAACCGTCGGTGCACAAGATCGACACGCACATGGCCGGTTTGATTTTTACAATTTGATTTTTTTTTATTTTCTAGTTATAGTTCTATTAGTAATACGATTTTAACTAAGTACGAAAACACTACTTTACTACGACTTACCCAAGGTACTTGGTACAACAGATTCAAATGTGTTTTATCATATATGTAATTTGTTTAATGTTTGTTCTTACTATCACGAAGCTGAAATGACGTTGCGAATAGGTGTTTTATTTTTATCGTTGCAGATTTTGAATCCACTATTTGCGGAAAAGATTTATATCGGAATTCCATTTAAAAATACTGTATTTTACTCTTTTCACATAACAATTATTATTTCCGGGAAACATTATCTAAACAAATTAATCGACGCCAGAAACTAAAAAAGAAATATACAGTTCTTGTTGGCAAACTTTACGTTGTAGATGCATGTGTAAATTATCTTTGATTTTCTTTGTTTCATAATACATCCATAGTTTAACGGTATTAAATTGGAAAGTGTGTTCAATAAACGAGTGTTATTTCAATCTGTAGGATTAAATTCTAAGGAAGAAATCAGAAATTTTTCATCGTGGTTTCATCTCAATAAATCGTTAATTGTTTGTTTGTGTTTCTTTGACGTCACAATGAAAGATTTTATGATATGATTTTTATATTTGGAAATAATTGCAATTAAATTAGCTACTTACCGCGGTAAAACATGTAATTTATAATATATACCTAGTCTTGCCATAAATATTGTAATAAAGAAAAAAGAAAATTGTTAACTGCAAATAACATT
>NC_052117.1:4838441-4851236 GCF_012273895.1 Zerene cesonia
ATTATTACTAAATATAATTATCATTATAATCAGTCCTTATTTGTTCCCACTGCTGGGACACGGGCCTCCTATAACGTTAAAATAGAATTATAAATTATTTTAAAGACTTTACTTTTCAATTGTAACTCCGGCTTTACACTATGTAATAACAACATTTAAATTACATCGCTCGTTAATTGTATAATTTGATATTTTAGCGATTCGACTTTTCGACATGAACAAAATGAAATATATAAAATGTCAGCAGCAAAAAATATCGACAAATAATAATCGTACAGAGCAACTCTACTAAATGGATAGCTAAGTAATAAACGTACCCGCATAAACCTTTGAATTGCTGACCACGGCATCGAACCTACGTGCCCTTTGTCTGTGTAGACCGCAAATTGTTTAAGAAATAAAATAAAATCTAATTTACCGCTTTGCTACGTTTATAGGAAATTGTTGTTTTACGATTACGGCTTTCCGACTGGACTGTATTGTTTGTGTTCAATACCGTTTTACACACTTGAGGGGGATGTCTGAGATTTGGGACTTTTATTTAAATATTGCGCGTATTTAGATTTCTGTTTAAATCGTTATCTGGGGTTGTAGGTCAATTTTTTTTAATTTTGTACACAAATTTACAATTTGTGAAATTTAATATTGGATACATTTCAATTAAAGGGGTCATTATACAGCTTCCTGATATGTTTAGCTCAAATATATGGCTATGTACCTACGTTAAAAAATAACAGAATTGGTAATTATGTTTGAAATTTAAATTTACAATTTATGTATGTTCCTATTGATAAATTTGAAATCTCAGTTGTTTTTTATGTGGTATAATACTTTTTGTCAAGCGGGAAATTTTTACAATTACTTTATCTACTACAGACATAAACATAGGCTAGCCTATTCACAATCCACTTAAGCCTATATCTCTTATTTATGTCCATTATATCCGCCCCACTCACGCATTACGGCGGGACAATGGAAATTGGTAACATATTCCAACATAATGCTGTTACCCAGTACTAACGGAACAGGGGAAATGCATTGCTCATAGAAACAGAAAAATGGCCGCGGGCACACTGCAGAATGTCCAAAAATACATTAGTCGCATTAGAAACGACATTAAGGGTCGGGCAGACCGATAACAATTAGGGTTGTTCGAGCCTTAAGGGGACTTAACGGTGCATAGACAGTTAACAAAGTTAGCACTGCTTTAAAGAATGTGATGGTTTTCTAAAAGGATCCGTCGCTTTATTGTGTGAAGCGGAACATTTGTTTGTGATTTTTATTTTGCGAAACATCTAACTGTTATTTGGGCAGTTAAGCCTTTTTCGCTTTGTATCGAAGCAATGTTTGAATTAGTAAAATTCGAGTCAATACACGTTGAAAGCAGCCGCGACACTCATTCATGATAACGGTGACATAGACATAAAAAGCATGAAAGATGCGGCATCAACACCGAAAAGACGTGGCATAAAAGAGACGCCAAAATTTTCAGAGACCACGTTGAAGATTCTTACAATATGCATAACTTGTTGAGAGAGTAATCAAAAGACGATATAAAGTGAAGAGGACGACACGAAAGGCTAAAAATGTAAACCCTCGGTTAGATTTTTCTTCAGAAGTCACGCGACCCCTCCAGCGAAACTTGCTGTAAGATGGGAAAAATTACCGTGCCCGGCGAAGTTTTTTCGATTTGAATTATGAATCCTTATTTTACTCGGTTCTAGCAAAGTTTGTTTAATATTGAGCGCAGCTTATTCTTTAGTGCTATGTGAATATTAATCCATGAAGGACACTTAGTTATGGCGAGCAATTATGATTTTTTTTTTTAACTTATTTCGTTCAAGTATAAAAACTATTCCTCAATAATTAGAATAGTAGTTGTGTAGGTGTCCTTAAGATAAAATTACTCGATAAAAATTATTACTAGGTCTTTAGCTTTCAATTTAAACATTTGGATGAGAATAAACTACAATACCGAGAAATTAGTTTAAAATAAACGTGAAGAATACAACTTTGCGCAAAGTGCATAAAAGCTGTTGCTGTAGGCGTAGCAGTGTTTCTCTAAGAATACATGCAAACTTTTAAAATTGTATTTGAATTTCATACATACACGATAATATTGGCTTTGTTGAGTTTGAGTTCTTTAGAATTCAAAATTGTTTACTTTTCTTATCAATATTAAATGCTCTCAATAAGCTTCCTAATAAAATGTTCTTTTATAAAACATTTATATATATTTAATAACATAATATCATTAGTGTATTGGAAAACGGCTTTTTGAAATACTAATACATTATACACAAATATAGCATCATGTTGCCTTCTATATGACTATTTTTGTCAACATATGAGAATCTAAGATTTGACAAGGCGACCGGTTGAAATTTTAGAAATAGAAGCTTTAGTCATGCGCTCTTTCTAGGGTACTACTAAAATATTAACGAATATAAGAGCATAGCCATGCACAAGCTACGTTGATTTATTTTAATAATTCAATTGCGATGCATCGATGTTAAATGCGCATCACAAATTGCACTCAGCTATTTCGAAAAATAACAAAAACAATTCTCGCATTTCGTCGCCACCAAATTTTAATTAACGCTCAAAATTAATCCATTGTCCCCGAAATTTCATACAAGTTGTCGTGAAGTGATTTATTTTCAATTGTAAAGTTTCACTAAGCCAGAGATAGGGTCATTTCTGTTATATTAATTGCTGCAAAATTACCTTTCTAGGGTTCAGTGACTTCGACCTTTTCTTGTGCCCTTTGCTGACCATAAACGACAAGGAACAATAAACGGGTAGAATTGACCGATAGTGCTTTTAACCAAGTTCTTGGGTTGCCCCTGTCCAAGAACACCCCTGTCAAAGGCCAACGCCAGACCCCAAGGGAAATTATTGTCTGGCTTTAAAGGGCACTGCGAAAGTATAAAAAAACATTGTATTTGCAATCGAACTTTGTAAATACTATCTGATATTGGCCACGTGACTCCACTAGTAATGAAAAAAGCTGATTGAATTAAGATAAACTAAAAACATAAGGTTTTCCTTAGCGGAGATGCTTTATATTTTAATCATTTGCGCGATGCAAGTAGATGTACTGAACTTCATGTCGCAAATATAAAGTATGGTATTTATTTATTTATATTACTTTAGTACAAAACAGAAAGTAAACCATATTCAAAGTAATGGCACAATGATATTTCGTACAAAAGGCGACCTTATTGCTAGACAGCAATCTCTGTCTATGTTATAAATAAAGAAGATAAATAATACGTTTCTTGAAATTGATACGATACCTCATACAATTGCTGATGACGATTATGAAATGAGATTATTGGTGGAAATATTAAATAAAACAAATTAAACCATGACTTATATTAACTTCACACATTCTTCAATAGCATTGTTTATTCTCACGTTGAAAATAACACGTTAGACAATGTCAAAATTATATTCCCCTGTGTTTCTTCGTGTTTGAGCCTAATAGCAAAACGTCGGAGAATGTTATTTACTAAAACAGGGTGAATTTGTCAATCAGGATCAAACAGTAACCCCCCGAAAAACTTAAAATTCGCATTGACGTTTCGGTGGAAACTTTCACAAATCATTGTCAATGCCAATAAAATAAGCGAAATTAAATAAACACCCCAAAGCGAGATAAAAGGTCTAGACAGTGACGGTGCAACCGCACTTTCGATGGTGTCGTATTTTAAAAAGTTAGGGGAAAGTTGACACTTAAAAGAATTTAACCTTCCATTGTATTAATTATTCAGGGCGGTGCGTTCGTGTTTTAAGGTGCGCCCGTAGAGGGTAATTTGTTTCGGAAAAAAATATCGAGGAGGAATTTGAGGAAGGGCCCGGCGACGAATCTCTAACTCTCGCTTGACTAGAAGCGGGAGAAAAGTTTAATAAAATTGTTTCGGAATGCAGCGTGGATCGAGTTGTTAGTTGAATAACCTATTGATTTGACTTTACAAAGTTCCACATGTTGGTAAACATCGAGAGCATAAACAAACTGCACACACTGTATTTATTTAGATTTTTTTCTGATCATATTATGGTGCACAAAGCCACCCGAAAGCTTGAGCAAAAAGTAATAGTTGTAAGGTCATCATTATCCGATTACATGAAATGATTTTTTTAAAGAGTTTTTGTATTTATTTCACAATAACGAGAAATAGGAATTGTTATTCACATCGCATTCATTAAAATTAAAAAAAGAATCGCATTCCACATTATTATTTTAAAGATTCAAATAAAAATAATTGCCATTGTCATTTGGTCAAATTTTATATTTGTTGTTCCTTACTTGGTTTAAAACAATGGAATCTTATAGAAACATGTTTTGACCTTATAAGTCGTATTACCGTAAGCATATAATAATAAAATCGATTTATTTAACAGTACCTTTGCTTGCCTTACAAGATCTTACCAAAAGCACATTTCCTGAGTACTAATCTCCAAGTGAATAAGTTTCGCTATTCGATATAAAGTTATAAACAATAAATATGTTCGTGCAGTCTGTTGTAATTAAGAGTAGACGGGACAGTCGGTGTGTACACAAAGAATATTCCTACACCAATCTCATTTGTAGATACTGGGGGAGGCTTAGCGTCCCACCCGGAATACTTTAACTTTTCAATTGTAACTTTTGATGGGTTTTCGAATGTAATAATAATCGTTGTAGGTATCGCGGATGGGGCGCTTCAATCAACGAACATTACAAAAGAATGCCAATTCTTGTGCGGAAAATTGAGTTACATCATGGGTGTATTATTCACCTCTGTCCCTTTGTGCTCTGCTTTTTTATTATTCATAACAAATAAAGCGGTAATAGTCATATTGTGTACAATCATAGCGAAATATTACGGTTCGGTATCGATTTTTTGTTGCACTCTTTGATGAAAATAGCTCGTGAAAATATATTAGTCATGAATTGAAATAATAAATAAGTTAAATACATTCTGCAGCTGAATTTAACATTTGCCAAGCCAATGTGGCTTTGACTTAAAACTCCATGGGTTTTCCCTTCCTATAAAGCAGATACCTATATTTAGAAGGAAAATGGAATGTGTTTAGAAAAAACTCCGTTGCTTGTGAAAATATGCATAACCCAAACCGAAGTCGTTACCATTAATTTTGGCGCGCTGTCAACACGGTTACATTTAATAAATTTTTTGGCTCACATTTTATGCAAGATAAAAGTCATGAATCAGAGGCCCGTATGCGAAAACGAAGGTTTGTTCCCTTAAAATCGACTTCCCGGGTTCAACTCGAATTTCCTGTCTGATATGAATCTTCCCTAGTCGCTTTAAGGTGATGTATTTCTTATTCCTACCCTCCCAGTTCTGTTTCTTCTCGACGCCGGCTGTCTATTTCGAGGGTCCCTTGGTTAAATTGATTTTCAATTTGTTTGAATGTGGTCCACGGTGCAGCGGGCAATAAGGAGGCGGAATAGCGGAAAATTATTTGACTGAACTTGTGCTTGATGGGATTTCAACTGAATTAGCCGTCTCGGGGTGGACCGGAATCAATAATAAATTCATAATTCATGTGTTTTATTTGTATTGCTACTATTTTTTTTATGGAATTTACTTGATTGTGCACTTGGAATTGTTTTGACAGTATTTACTAGTTTATTCCATTAATTGTAATGTGACATGACAGGGTAGACTAAAAAAAAATTTAATCTGATTGAATAAACATCAATAAATAATACCTATTACTCAAAAAGTTTCACAAGGGATCGTCTGATTGGTACACGAGATATTACAATAGAGATTTATCATAGATCGAAATTACTTAAAGTTTATATCTACTTTGGGCGGCAACTGATAAAAAATTAAAACATTCTCATAAAGTAATTTTTATGAGACAAGGAAACTTCCGTATTAGACATAAAAATTCATCACAAATCTGCTTCCCTTGACGGTAATAAATTTCTATTAACTTCTTGAGATGTAACTTGTATTTTATTGTCGAGTGATAGGGATTAATTCGGCTGACTTATAACTGTCATACATCTGCTGTCTCAGGGACTTGGGGAGTATAAAATAAAGCTTCCTTGCTATTATATTAATACATAGTGGGGGCAGGGTACAAAATGATCCGGGAAGAAGCGCTAAGCCGTCTAAGTGGTGCAAGCCGGGGACCACATTTGATGGCGGTCGTTGGTATAGCTTTGATTTTAGATCGGGGATTAACTTTCCGTTACTGTATTTGAAACTTTACGGCCGATATAGTGCCGTAGAGTGGTCATACACAAGTCCTTGGAAATAATGATTTGATTCGGATATAAAAAAGATTAAGCAATTAATCTTAGTGTACTGTCTAATATTTTGATGAATATGTTTTCGTTAAAATAAAACTTCCTTACACTTGAGATTATTTTTAAAACAACACCATTTATTACTCGTAATATATTAAAATTGTATTAACAATAGAATTTAGATAATAAAAGTAGCTTCTTTTTTATCCTGACAAACGATAAAGGCTTTTATGGCATTAAAATCATCTGTCATTAGTTTCTGAAGTTATTTTTGTGTGTGTGCTAGGATTATTTTTCTATGATTTGTATGATATTTTATTTTTGTATTTAACTTAATCTTTTGAAATAAAAGGAAGTATAGTCATAATTATGCAAGGGTTTAGTATGGTGACGGTAAGGAAAGGTGATATTTACTAATGATTGTTTAAATATATCATCTTCCAATTTCGTCAAAATAAATTAATTGATCTTTGTTGCCGCAGCTTCCTTTGTATTAACGAACAGAATATACATTAATAATTTTTTTTTATTATTTAATAGAAATCAAAATTTTATCCTGTAAAACGTCTATTTTATTATTACTCGTGATACGATCTCATCGCAGCTTAAGAGGCAATATTGATTTTTAGATCAATCAAATTTTATTTATCGAATCATTAAAAATTATTTCGTGTAAATTAGTTTAAAGTATAAACTTTAAACTGATTTACAAATAGTTTAAAGTTAATATTGAAATTCAATGCAATGAAAAAGAAACTGAGCATAAAGGCGTATAGGCGTTTGAATATAAAATGAAATATTAATTTCTCCACAAAGACTTTAAAATAAACATTTAAAAGCATTTTCTTTTCAAATTTTCCTAATTTATCTCAAGGTACAATACAACTTAACCAGGTCTATTTAAACGCCTACGTATTTATGAGTTCTGCATTGAGATATAAAGCTGTTTTACTTTATTCGGTTGTGGGTTATTGTAGTGAGTAATATTACGAGTATTACGGTGTAGTTTATTCATAAATAGCAGATTTGACGTCTAGGGATTCATTGTTGCTGCACTAGATAAGCCTCGGTTCTTGTAATTTAACATTTAGTTGGAAGCGAGCTAGTCCGCTTTCTCTTTTTTGTCGTCCCCTGAACATCTTTATAAATATCTTATTATGAACCTAAATTGAGAAGGAGCTTACGTCCTTATTTGCGTTGTAGAAAATTTTACTCAGCTATTCGCAAATGAATTTTAATTGGGTTTTTCGTGTCTCTTTAAACTTGTACTGTCTGTGAAATGGATATAAAATAAGAAAATTAAATGTTACATTTTCCCCGGAGATGTCAACAGCGTTCGTTAATTCTTTTTAATGATTCTACTTTACGAAGAAAACGTACTTAGTATGGTGTTATAACTACTTGTCCTTGTAAATTTTCTTTTCGACTTAATTTCATTTTCGTCGAAACAATTTGGTCAATTTAAATAATTAAGCTCGAGTCGAGTGATTGAAACAAACGTTTCATCGAAAAGCTTATTCAATCTACTATTATAAAAATTTACATCTAATCTTACAAAAAGTTGCACGATATTATTTTGCATTGCTATTGAAGGACTAACGGATATTAATTCTGCTTAACAAAAGAAATCTCATCATCATTTGAAAATCTCATTCGGCTGAGCACCGTGTAGTCATGGTGACTTTTGTAATGACAGTCTTAGAGGCGCCATCAAAAGCTGTCATTATACTGAGTCGCGTTATTACGTCATTATTCCCAAGATGTTGGAAGTCTAACAGCCTCAGCTAATGGAATAACATACGAATTTCGTAAATGATATGCATATTATTTAGATAAGGCTCAGGTTTGAAATGTGTATGCATCCTGTATACCAACAAAAAGCTTTAAGACGAAATGGCATGTGCTGATAAGACAAATTAAGAGTCGTTACTAGATGCTACGAAAGCAACTTGTAGAGGTTTTTATTTAAAGTGCTTGTATATTTTCTGCAATATTACATATTTGATTGATTGAAATTTGAAAGATTGAAAGTAAATTAAACAACGAACAAGGATTTGATGATTTTCGAATTTAAAATTCAATCTGTTATATTCGATACATTATTAAACGCAACATTATTTTAACCACGCATTGATAACTCTGATGAATTACTCTCGTATAAGTATCGTCTTAGCAAGCAGATAAATTTAATAAAAAGTTATTTCACAGACAATTTTCACCGAAAGTAATTAAAAGTTGCGTCGCAAACTTTACGTGTATGCAACTTTAGTTCAAAGCAATAGAAAAAATACTAGCAATATTACGCATCTAAATGTGTCGAAAAGATTGCGTTCTGTTTGTTTGTTGTACAAAGCAGTGCAACATTTGGTATACTCCAAGCCGCGTATTCCTGGGGGCATTCCCGCCCCACTCATTATAGCCGATAGTTATTACTGTCATTTTTCAACTCGTTATTTACTCTGAGAAGCGCTGATAGCACGACATTTGCCAAAGAGCGACTTTGAGGTTAGGGGTGAAGGATTTTCGGGATAAAATTGACTTTTCGTCGACTTAAAAGAAAATTGAAATAGCCCCTACATGAAATGCGGACGCCATTAAGGCCGTTAATAGAAAATAGTGCTGATATATCTTGTGACTACGATTTATTTATACGATGTACACAATTTTTTGTAGTTTCGATCAGTTTATGAGTAAATGTTATGATTATCTACAAATAGGTTCATACCATAGGTGTTGATTGATCTATTTTGCAATAAAAATAACGTCTTCGTTTAATTTTATAAACACTTAAATATTATAGATGTTATATTTGATGAAAAAATAATTTTACTTACATTCTAATTGGACTTTGGATAATTCAATTACGCAGTATTAAGCTATCACGAGGGACTTCGGATTTTGCAATACCGCGCCGTTCAATTTATTATGAAGAAAAGACGAACTGGTAAGAGATTCTCTTGGATTCTCTATGAAAAACCAATATTTAGACAATTATTGGGTATTTAGAAGATATTTATTTTCGAGTAAAAATATAAATAGAGCGAACAAAAATTACTTTCAATTATGAAACATTGTTACGGTTTGGTTTCCACATTCTCAGTTGATAATTTCCATAAGACGTTTTCTTTTGAAGTTCATTTATTCTAATAAATAATATAAATTGTTATAAATGAAAAACCGATTTTATGCAAACTGCACGTAAACCATCTACGAAATAGTCCGAACAAAGCTTAAACATTTGGTTTGGATAGGTGAGCCCGTTCTTGAGCTATAAAATAACAACGAAAAGTGGTATTGATACACACGTATATATATGGATTATTAAGTCACAGTTGGCAAGAAAGATTAACGAAGTTCTACTAAGAAACTTACCCGTAGAAAATTCAAATTCAAATATGTCGGTATACGGTAAGATTTGAGAAACATAATGTAATAAGAAACGAATTTAATTTATTGCCGGCGACATTTTTAAAGAAGGCGGCATCAAGATAAGATGTCAGGATAATAACGAAGATGACGAAAGTTAAATCTAAAGTTTTATTAGTCCGAGTTATTCAGCATTTTAGCTGACGGAAAGAAAATTGTGTTAAGATTAATAAGGAAATTTTTAACAGGCAATGTTGAAAAACATAATTCGAAAGATTCGAGCTAGATTATATTTTTCTGTCTAAACTCGAAAATCCGACATTAATTTTACGATGAAAACGTAGGAACACAGCGAGAATCTTTTACAGGTGAATTCTAAGACTTTCTGTATTCAACGTCGCTTCTGCAGATTAATGTAGAGATTTAATATAGCAGATGACTCTTTAACAATATCCATTGATATTCTTCATTTCTTAATTCAGTGCTACGAAGACGTGCGACCTATTCATGGGTGTGAAATGAGATTTTTTTACTGAAATTCGCACCTGATACATTTATTTCATACACTACGAGTATATGTACAAATTTACGCTTTTGAAATCTTTGTGTTAACAAAAGTTTGATTTAATAATTCCACGCAATGGAAAAATTACCTCTTTTACCTCCTGGAACCTTAGTCTCATTAATTTTTACTCTTAAAAGCTTTTAAAGTTATTCTAGTCAGCGGTGACATCACTTTGTCAAACATCAATTATGCTTGACAATGATCAATGACAAAATGATCGAACGCGTAAATCGGTGCGCAAAGATTTTAGGGCGATCTTTTGGTTTTCGGTGACAAATGGGGGCAATAAATTAATTACAAAATCTTCTTCAACGTTTTCGCAACGTTTCCTATTTGAATTAAAATTGTTAATAATTGAGATAGATGGGCTGTTAACTTTATATGAATGTAAATACCTTTTGTTTATATAAATTACATTTCGTTTTGAGGCTTTTTAAATTTTTATCACTTTTTATTTTTAAATATTTATTTTCACACAAAACAATAACGGAAAAACAAAAGGAAGATGTCTAATGTAGTGGGAGTCTTTTGGAAGTTATGCATATAGAAACATTTCAATAAACCATTCATAGATATGTTGATATAGCCTGATTTAAATTATACTAATTGCGTACGTTAAATATGTAAAATATTCAATGGACACATCAGATCATTTAAAATGACTTCTAATATATTTCTTCTGTATAAATAATATATAAAAAATCTTCGCCGCCAACTCATCCCACACTCAAATAAGTCACCGAGACTAGACAATACCCATCAATAAGTAAGCTCTTGTTAGTAGCGTCTTATTAGACCAACCCTACAGCAATATGATAGGGCAGGCATTTATAAAAGGGCATATAATGGATTCGCGGCCACTCTGAATTACGATTGTAAATATTTTATGAGAACCATTGTGGAGTGGTGGGCGAGTGATTGACAGGAGCGGTCCCTCGCGTGGTGCAAGCAGCACCGGAGTATTAACGAAATGCATTTTAGGCGTGTTTGTTTTGTTCTATATTTGCTGTACTCTTTATAGATATTAATTTGTGGGAACATTATGTTAATATAAAATTTATCAATAATTTGTCCAGATAAAATAATAGCTGCGCCACGCGGTTTTACCCGCATAAGTCCGTATCCCGTAGGAATATCGGCATAAAAGTTGCCTATATGTTATTCCAGTTGTCCAGCTGTCTTCGTAGCAAATTTCATTGCAATCGGTTCATCAGTTTTTGCCTGAAAGAGCAACAAACTCACATACATCCTTACAAACTTTCGCACTTATAATATTAGTAGGAAGTAAGGTAGTAGGAGTACAATGTAATAATAATACTAAAAAACAAGACATTCTTTTGTTAAAAGTGTTACGCGTTACATTTTAAGTTCATAAAATTATTATCACTTTACAGCCCTCTTCTCTACGTAATTGCCTAAATTAATCTAGCAATTAATAACACCCATATAGAATTATTGGTGGTATTACTTAACTTATGACATATTTATAGGCGTGGCTCAGCTGTGAACCCTAGGCTAACTATTAACTAGTTTGTAGTTGCGAAGTGGCTCTAATTTGAGCACCTGAATACCTCTCGGCGTGGCCCTAAAAGCACGAAATTAATCAACATTTAATTCCATATCGTAGAAGCTAAAGCATAACATATATGATCGTCCTGGGACATCTAGAAAATTAACCGCGCGCTTGGCCCGAAACCCGACGAAAATATGCAAATGAAGAGGCGACTCATTTGACGAATTTTAATGGACATTTAACTGTGTTCGTTAGGAAGTTTCGCTTTAGTTAATTTGGTAAAAACACTCGCTGACACATGCACGCTGCGGGCTTGGCAGTTTTGCATACTTTGAATTTGTGAGTGAGCTTATAACTATTAGTAGTGGTTAAGACACTTATTACACGATGCTTACTTTTTATGTTTAAAAAATTACTCTAAGGTTTGAGCTTACTCAGTAATATTTAAGTACCTATACCTTAATAAATACATCCATTATTTATATTGAAGAATGGCATATAATTTTGATTCTTTTATTGTTCATATTGTGGGTGTTTAATGGGTTATCATATGTTTATCATAATTTGAGTAAAAATAGATGAATTATTAAAGATTCAATTAAGTGTTCGTGCCTAAAAATTCCAAGCCTATTACCATCACAAAAAATACTTTTATAAAACAATTTTCGACTCTCGGAATTTTATATTTTAGAATACAACCCAGAGTGAACCCAGAGTAAATTGAATGTTCGTTTAGAATTCGAAACTTTTCGATAGTTTTGTGAATATGAATGCAAACATAAGTGACCTTATTCATGAATCTAGGTTAAACTTTTCTAGGCGGCCGGGATAAAACTAAAAAATACACAGCCGTAATTGAAAACATCGCGGGAGGCGAAAGCCTTTGAACTGTGACGGAGTTTGAAAATTGAGGCCATGTTTGGACTGGATTGAAAAGTATAGGCCAAAGGTTTAGATGTTTCTCACATTCCAATAAGACGCTCACGTAATTACCTGGAAAAAGAATAAAAAGCACGTTAGTTATATGAATTGCGATTTGTTTTCACAAACGAAGTGATACATTCATTAAATTCAGTTAGT
>NC_052117.1:4852236-4881335 GCF_012273895.1 Zerene cesonia
ACGTACGTATAGTATCATACGAATTCGCATGGATAAATTTTAATTAAATTTTAAATAAAGTATAAATCGAAAAGTATCTAGCTCAGAGAACTTTGGTGAACTTTATTTTTGTTCAACAAGCGATGTTAAATATACTTCTCGTTTAATTACTAGCAAGGGCTTGTTAATTTATAACTTCAGACCTAGCGTGCCTACTTGAAGCCTGTAGAAGAGGATAACATCGAAATTCCCTTAAGATTAATTTGCGGAGGTACTTGTGAACTTTAACTCGTTTGCTGACCGAATTCCCAGCCAGACTTCCCAGTTTAGAATTAAATTTAATGAAATAAATTTAGGGAATCAGTAGTTTCAAGTTGCGGAGTTTCCCGGGTAAGATGGACAAGTGGGATGGTTGCGGTGTGTCCGCGGTCCTATTATGTCCTCTCTTTGGCAATACACATTAATAGTTAGAGCTATTGTCACTAAGACGAGACCGCTGTCCACTTAATGACGGAAACTTTCAGGTTTAGTTCGAACGCAATTATGTCAATCTATTCTGCCTAACGGGATTACGATACAAATTAAAAACTGGCCACCATTTTGCCCGCCTAAGAAGCCCTACAAACAATGCTTTCACGTAATTTTGGGGTGTAGACAAGAAACCATACAATTAAGCAGACGAATGAACGACCTTTTTACTGACTCACCTACGCCCTATAAATTATAAAAATACAAAACATTTGAGAATGATATATGATCATTTTGCGATCGCTTATCTTTATTATGAAGTGAAAATTGTAAAAGTTCTCAAGAGAAAATCTTCACCAAATGAAAATTCTATTTGCCAAACAAATATTGAAATCTAGATTGGTATCAATTTTCCATAGCGAAGCGGAATGAGTTACAAACTTGAGTGTCAATTCGGATGTTAGTCAAGTGTCGGCCGTGGTGAGAGGAAATTAAAATTGAAAAACTCCGCCATGATGTTTGTGGCGTTAATGATTGTACATAATAAATAAAGCGAACCGCGTAGGCTTATGTGCGAGTCGAGTGGGGGGAGTGGCCGGGTCTCGCGAATGGCCTCTTTAAGCGACATCTGAGACGTGGCCCTTTAGAGAGCTCCCGACCTGTTTCATATTGCCCTGCCCGCTATTCTGAGAGCTGCTTCACTTTGATTTAGACGCACGCTTCGACGTTACACTCGGAGAAACCCTTTACGAAAGTCAAAGGTCAATACGTAAGAAGGTCACTTGTGAGTTACATTTTGATCCTACTTCACCATGAAGGTCGTTGAAGACAAAATCAAAGGCGAACTTAAATGCTGTTTAAGTATTCAAGAAAGCATGTGTGTAGGTACCATAATACTTTTTCGTATAAGCGACATTCTATTTCAGACTGAGAAGAGGTTCCTAAAAGATTGTTAAGGTTATTTTTGTACGTCGGTTTTATTTATATTTGCTTAAAGCACCACCCACAATTTAATACAATAAGTGTTAAGTTATAAGTTTATTTTTTTATTTCACATTTGTAAGGTGAAAATGCTTGAACATCTGAATGTTGTAAAACAAAAAAATTATACAACTAATACTTTCAAATAAATATCAAACTCAAATTTGTGATTTTGGGAAATACATTGTATTCTAAAATAATGGTCGTATACCCTGTAGTATCAAATATCAAATCCCTTAAAACTATCGGCCATCTTGTTTTTCTTTATTGTTGCGTCAATCTGACATTTGACAGGTAGCCATTTTGAAAAAATCTCGAGTACGGCTTCATTTCACATCGGTGGGTCGTCATGAACTATCGTACGGCGACACCCCTTCGTTTTACATACATTGCGTCTATTGTTTTAAAAAGAAGCGGTACATATGTGTAATGTGCTGTTAACGAGGGCTTGGAGTGAAACCCGACCGGGGTGACAGCCGGCTTAGTCGCCGAAATTGGTTCCATTTATATGTAGGTTTATGATTTTTAACGTAGAGTTATGATAGAAAGAATGACGTAAAGATTTTTAAAGAAATAAATTTTATCAAATTATACATTATTGTTGACTATTTAAAATTATGTTCCTTAATTATTCAAACCTAACACCTACTATTCAAATAAAAAAAAAAACTAATATTAAACTTATCACAGTCGGTTAATCTTTCGTTATTTATTTATTAATGTAATATTTCTTGATTAAGATAATATTTCTTGATCAATAATGTATGCCCATGAAGGTGACGCTGTAGTCGTATGAAAAATATTTAGTTTACACAATTTATTCCTGAAGGAAAATCACCTTTGATGTAAATACTTCTTTTGCTATTTCAATATTCATTTTTAAAAAAGACCGTGCTTCAATGACTAGACTGACAAATTATACATCAACAGAAAACTCATTAGAGTGAACATTTTCAGCTAAAGTATGACGACTTCCTTTACAATATAGTAACAAACTTCTAGTCCATTTTTATTTAGTTTTTCTTTACAAAATAGCTACATACATTTAAAACCGTAATTGCATTTCAATATCTCTAATTAAATTAGCCAGCATAATTGATAATACTGCAATACCAATCACGAACAATTATATGTCATTTAAATTCAAGGGTACATTACGGTAATAAGGTAAATTAATCATACAACTGATCTTGCATATAGCCTTATAATTAGATTATTTGTAGTTAGGCAAAGCATCAAATAGGTTTCTTCGGAGAATTGACAGCGTAATTACTTTGTTGTTAATCACTTACAATCGAAATTATCCCTGTTCTATAATATGACATGGTTTCGTTTCTTTAACTAACTAGAAGGAATATTTTACGTAGCTACAAAGCACTAATACTGGAGACATCATTTGCTTCCACTTAGTAAATTCACCCTTCGCTCCCTCAGCACTTATTGTTTTAATTGTAGCCCCTGAGAGGTGGGAGGATCTAAGCTCTTAGGATTTTATGTATCAAGTATCACTTGTTGAGATTCGGGGAATACTAGATTTGTACATATATGTGTAAAAGCCGCCATTTTTATGGTACGAGTATGAATGAAGGGTTATTCTTAATCTGGCGTATAGTTTTCATTAAACATGTACTTAAGGGGAAAGAGCGGGGGGTGTAAAGCCATATAAAAGTAAGGTAACATATATAATGTTTGTTGAGTGTTTAGTGTTTATCTAATTATGACTCATTTCTAAGAAAGAGTTAAAGAAGTATATGTTAATTAAAAAATGAAAAAACAATATCTTGTGATATATTTCTTGACCTTGGCACGTAAAAAACGGAACATATTATTCGTGTTACTTTTTAAAAATTTTAAAAGATCTTCAATAGCAAAATAACGATTTAGATGATTGGAACATCAATAAAATATTGACTATAGACGATAAACATGTGAACTATCATTACCCATACTTTAAATTGCATTGAGCAAATGATTTCCAATCTTCATGAGGGTACATGAGAGCTTAGTATGTAATTACTGTATTACAATGGTAATAACTTGTAACAAAATGAAGCCCGCGGCTAGAAAAACATGGGGCGCTCTTGTAAAAACATTGTTACATTCGCAATAGTTCAATATTAGATTAAATTCTTGGAGTACTTAATATTCGATAAAAAAGTTATAATAATTATTATTGGAGAGCTTATTTTTGGAGAGTTGTGTAAATATGCTAAGCTTGCATCATTTAAAGCTGTTGTTCGTTAAAATACTAAAATAAAATAAAATTTTTTATAATTATATTTGTCAAGCGTAGATCTTCGTGCATTTATAAAATAAAACAAGTTACCCAAAAATCGTACATTGAATCATTGATTTACATGGAAGTATGAAAAATACAAAAGAAAAGTTCAACAAATATGCATTAATGTATCGATAGGTACTCGATTATTGGAGGATCTTTGTCGAATGCCTCAAAGAGAGGTTGGTTGTAAATCAAAGGGCGGGGATGAGTAACGACAGTCAACCCTACATTGACTTTAACCTTCGGATTTGAATAATCCTTTATCCAATACAATTTTTTTTATTCTTAAAATGCTGTTCATATACAAATTTACAGTCATATTATATGGTAACACTGAAGTGAAATTTCACCATCCTGAACATATTATTTAAACATAAATACTAGAAACATAAATCATCAATTAAACGATATATTGGCAATTTTAATAGAGCCAATTTAAATCTATTAACAGTAGAACACTTTCATCTGTGGAATACATACACTACATAATATAGATCTGCCTATATAAGTCCGCCAAACCATTCACAAAAAAGATCTGACATATTCAATTATTTTATCATAAAAATTTTCAAGGCTCTATAGCCTACTATTTATGTTAAATTATTTATGAAATTACCATAATAAATAAAATTATTATAACATAACCAGAATTTATTCATACAATGTATTTTCCTGTCGGGTTTAGCGGGAGACAGCGTAGGCAACATAAAAATAATTTATCTTATTGTAAGAAATTCAATTAAAAACTTAATTACTATACGGAATCTGATATAAAAACAGGTTATTAATTACACAAATATTCACTGCAAATAATATGTAATTATAATATGAGCATCATTAAATACATGTACAGTCTTTAATCTTAACACAATTTATGTAATAATTATTCTGAGTAAATTATCATCATTTTCTATAAAAAAACTAAACGCTAGACTTTAATCAAATTCGTGTTAGATACAAAGTTAGCTTTAATTAAAGTGACCTTGTTTCGGATTTCTATATAAAAAGTAGGGAGCTAATCACAAGCAAAGGTAAGTTTGACTAGCTCCCTCGCAATCACTGCTTCGTCCACTCTTCATGTTTGTACACTCTTTAGAGATACAGATTGCCTGTCAATATACAAAACAAACAACAACAAGGGACAGTAGGATACTCCGCACTGGCAATTTATTTTCTTCATACGTTTTGTGCTCCGTTGTCACCTCAAGCGTTGTTGACTTTTTATATTAAGTTTGTGTAAGCGAGGATAGTTTAAGATGTTTACTCAAGTCATGTACGCGTTAACTGAATTGGAAGTTTTCTAGTTCAGGTACTGTTTGACTCGTTTATTCTGTTAGCTACGAAACACAACGTTAACTTAAACAGAGTTTCACTTCTTACTTTAAAAAGTCTCATATTTTAATTGGCAGCAATTGTACATAAAAAGTGCTTTGAATAAAGCGAAATGTGCGAAATTAATCAATGCATTGTTTTAACGATTTAAAAGGCACGTAAATCAGCAAAACATAGACACGTAACAAAGAGATAGGAATTTATTTTAGGAAGGAAAGCACTAAAGCAAAAAAGGTTAGCTACAACTGCACCGTAAAAGTTTCTAGAGTTAACTCGGTACCCATAAATAAACCTTCGGTTTTACCCTGGGATTCTCGCCGATTGCAAATTTCGTAACTGTAAGTCGCATAAATTACTGCTCCCGACTGCTAGTTGGAAAAAAACGAGTGTAGCACTTAGCAGCTTGACTAATCGTTGGTCGGCGATGACAGCCGAGATTCGACTATAACTTGTAAACCACAAGAATTGGCTGGCTTCACATTCCAGAATTTCGAGAAGTTTCAATTTGCGCAAATGCATTTGATTTGTTGGCGCATGCTGTGAGTTTAAATCTAGTCATGGCATCGGATTTGGAACTGGTTAGTACTTAACATTTTGAAACAAAAATACATTTATAATTCAACAAGACATTTAGAAATTAAAAAACTTTTCAACGGATTTTAAACGCGATTTATTCATTATATTATACATTATATTATTTCAACAAGACATTGTTTTTCGTAATATCCAAATTTCTGTATTATGCCAATTTTCGTCTAAAAATTCTATCAGTAAAACTTATAATTATATAAACAATACATACATCCTGAAATTTAGTTATCATTCCAATGATTTTAACTAACTGCACCTACTATCTTTTGAATAAAATGTTTATACATTTCAAACTCAACGTATACTAAATGTAATTTGCTGTACTAATTAAAGTCCTACAAACATTAAAACAAACGAAGATCTTAACACTTAGTGGCTAATCTTATTACCGTCTTGTGTTCCCGTGATATAGAACCACCATCACAGTGGTGTAGTTACGGTGCGATTCAGTCGTATATCTCGGAATGCGAGCAGTTCATTTGCTTCACGCCTCATACCCACAGATAAATCACTCGGTGCGTGGAAGGAAATTTTCTACCTTTCGAATTACATGTTTGCAAACTGTGTAATCGATAGAATGTTCTCGAGTTGAATTTCAACGACAATTTACAGTGTTCATTTAGAAAATATGGCATAAGGAAAAACATGAAGAGCTGTAGTTATATTATGAATATTGTACATATGACTTTAATATCTATCTAGTAATGCAATGTAAAAATACTTGTAATTGTTATCTTATAAGTGAATAGGCACTTCTAATCCAACAGTAGACTACCTAAAATAATTAACAAACTATTTCAAACGTACGTGCCACATAGGTGTGTAAACAGAAATAATTAAATAACGAAAATAGAATAGGAACCGTCCGGAACATAAAACAAACAGACAGAGCTATAAGTCGGTTCACATACGGTCCGGCCGCAGTTCCCGAACTTTCTTTGTTGCTACGCTAACTATTGTTTGAACCTAAACTTACTGAACGGACACCGAGAAATTGTTGTGTTAGTTTCGCAAAGGAAAACATTTTCCCAGCTTAGGCAAATTGTTGCAACGCCGATACATATTTTATATGTTAATGTGAGTTTAATTGCTGTTGTGTTATTCTTCAGTGACACTCAGTACCGGAATTATGAGCCGTTTTGTTTGTTGTTTGCGTTTTACTTGTTAGCAAACGTTAAGTGTTTTGAAGTAGTGTTGTGGTTTTGAATATTGTATAACGCTTAAAATTTACAATCTAGAATACTGAGTAACGTTACCGTCGATTAATTATTTAACTGTCTGCGTAACGCTTTTAACTTTTTGTGCTGATTTTTTCAAAAAACAATGTTCAAAAGGAATTTTTTCTTCACACCATTTAACGAACTAAAACCTGAAGACTATTATAAATTATATTTAAGGTTTTAGTCGGTGCGCCTGATATATAGATTATATATAATATAGATTATATTTATTTATATTACCCCTATTCTTGTTTGATCAATATAATAGTCCCTTAAAATGCTTTCATTTATATTAATTAGGTAAACCTTGAGCCCACAATTAAGTTAATGAGAGGTATCAAACATAGCACATATTCGAGGGAGGGCGAACTTCCTATGTCCTTGCATCAGCATTTTCATTTATATATGGAACTATTGGTATGAAACGATCCATTAATATATGTGACTAGCAAGTCATGAGGAAGGAATGTCTCTAATAGAAAGGTGAAGGAAATTAATCGTGGGTAATAAAAGACACGATTCTTGTATTATAACGATAAATTCTTTATTTTTCGTGTTTTTTAGTATGCGGAAATACAATTTAACAATTTAACGTTTATAAACGCTAAAATAAGTATTTGATAAATGCTAATATCTTCAATTTGTGTGCTGAGCTGTTTAATCCTTAATAAAAGAACCACGTTCTCCTTATAATTCATTTCCTCTATCATCATTTGTGCAATATTGAAAAAGTTGAAACATAAATATTTCGGTAGGTACTTATAACAATACATCACAGACGGATTACTAGGAAATTATAACTTTGTTCAAATAACCATCGTACATAACGACCAGTTCAGAACATCTGAGACTCGCCGCGGTACCACACAAGATTTTACACTGTTACGGAGTTTTGTTAATAGTTGCAAGGTAAATATTGGGGTTAGTTTTAGTAAGTGTGAATAACATCTTTATCTTGTAATTTAATTGGCCATAAATAATTTTAACTCACCCATTCACATATGAATCTAAAAACATTATAGTAAACATTTCGTTCGATATGGACGAAAACATAAAACTGCTATGTCCTCTTTATATTCATAAAAAATGTGTAAAGTCTTGATTATTATTCTGTTAATTTTTTAAAAAGTTAATTGGAGTAGAATTTAATAGTGACAATAATTGTAGTGCTGATGACGAAGGGGCGGTTAAGACTAAATGCGGCGCAACCCTGGCAGCATAAAAATATTTTGTTTCTTCTAATTGCGCGAAGTGCCTGCTTAGCTACTTTCACGCAAGTCATTGTTTTCGGCATGCCAACGTTCGAGGTAATAGGAATATTTTCGGATGGCAACCCCGCTGAATTTCGTGACTTTGTAAAAACGGCAACAAGCGGTTGAAGGGCCTTGTTTGTTTTACGTTCTTTACTTTCCTTCTCGAGTTTAATAACGTTATTGAGAGGAAAATAATTAATATCTTTAAAATTTTAAGAATTGCTTCATTTGTTTTTAAGTTCGGATATAAATGCGGAAAAGCAATTCAATCACCTTTAGGCACCATTTCATTATCATTAATGAAAGTAGAACGACCAATATTAATCTAAAGCTGAAGGTTAATATTTTATAACAAATTAAACGTTTATTTCTCGAATTGAAAAGGCCCGACAAACATAAAGCCGATCTCGATCTGCACAGCTACCCTACAGAAACAATCATTCAAATAGGCTGTTCATATTGAATATTAATCGCCATTTTCACTGAAGAATAGGAATAATCTGAAGCGGCCCAGAGGCGGAGAGAATTTCTGTAATTCAAAATTGGAAATTCTATTCCTGCGTTACGGATAAGTAAACGATCTTATAAAAGCATACAAAGGCAAAACTCCGTTTACTTTAAAAGACGTTTATGTAAATTTGGAATGTAAAGATTCAGTACTTCGAAGTAATCCACTGTATTTTGCTGGTACAGCGGTCTCGACAATGAAGCCTAGGTATTCCGCAATTTATTAGCCTTGCAAATTTCGAAGTCGCACCCCTGTATGAAATAAAGCGGCCGCGAAAGCCTTCTACCGGCCACCCGCGCCGAGTATTACACCCCTGTTTTAGCTCTAATTAAAAACCCATCAAAGAGTTTTCAGTCATTAATCATGAAACTGTTAACAGTGAATGCCGACTTCCCGCAAGTCCGAGAGTTAAAAAGGAGGATTGGGTTATTAGCGGAATAGCTAAAAAATTCAGAGATAGCGGGGTGCCAATCCGCTTGCAATAAAAAATACAGATTTTGCCGTTTTATAATGCGGTGGAATCTTAAGTTGCTTCTAGCGGTTTAAAGGATTGAGAACCCTTCGTTTTGAAATACCAAGAATAATACTCGCGATATTTCTAAACCTCGTAATTGACCGCAGCGTTTGAGCCACATTTTTCATTTTCATTAATGAAAACGGACGGAATTAAGAAATTGTATTTACATTTAGATGTTTAAGAGGAATTAAAAGAAAACCTTGATAAAAGTGGATTAAAAGCGATTAGTAGATGTTAGGTATATTCTTTTGTGTTTGCAATAATTCAGCAGAACAAATTGATCATCCAATTACATTAACATTAGTTGAGAATTATACTTAAAAGGTTTCATTTGTTAGTACCTACTTGTTAATAACCTTGTACAATAAATATCTTACATGGTTTTACTATTGGTATTTAGGTGTTGATTGTTTAAAACTAAAATATGTTGTATATAATGATATATGGCTACGTTTTTGTCAAAAAAAAAACATTTATACATGGAATTTTCCTCAAAATTTGCGGAGTAATTAATACATCAAAAATCATTTACATACTGTAAATAGGGAACGATATTGTATTGCGCAACGAGGATGTCACCTCGAACATCTGGATAATAAATAAATAATTCAATATATAAAACACACGCCTTGATTAAAAAAAATTGTACCTACTAAGAAATAAACTGTGTGGGAGTGTTTAATATACAATTTTTGGACTTTTTCGTTTTATTTTATAATGTTATAATTGCCATTTCACTCATTAGGTTAAGTACATTCGATATGGGTTAAAGTTTTTTGTTATCTAAATAATAGTTACGGAATAATGGCCGGTGCATATTGAACGATTACATCCCCTATAAAATTGTTCAAACTGCTTTATTTCATCTGTTACAAAATTTGCATTAAACCTCATGTATTAGGTTACACTTATACATTAATGAAGTAACACGTAATAGTCGTATACAAATGTAGCTGGTTGGTAGAAAGCCATAATAATTAAGATTTATATATGACACCTTCTTAATGATAAAGAAACGTTTAAGGAAGCCGGCGCTTATTTATGGTTATTACCATGTCACCAGTTGTATGGGAAGTAAAGCGAATCAGAAACATGCAAATTTACGTGGCTCTCCTTCTCCATGTTGTCGACACATTTTGTTTTTCATTTAAAATAAACAAATGTTATTTTTTTTGTAATGAATTATAAGATATCACGCGATATTCTAAAGCTTTTGGTGTCTGAACGTTCGAGAAGAAAATCTTATGTAACAATAACGTTGACATTATTTGATTGATATAAATAGAATTAGGATAAGAAAACTTGTTAAAAAACCCACTTTTTGGTGAAATCAGACAAAAAAAGTAAAGGTTAAACTAAAAAAGGTTTTATTACGTTCTATTTTTAAGAATAGAACTTTTAGTTCATCTTTTTTAGATTCCTTTTACATCTATAAAATGAAAATTACGTTACAAAAGACAACGTAAATCCAGGAAAACGGCACACCAATAAAAGAGACGATACAAGTAAACGCGCTATAAATGAAAGGTCGCAAATAGCTTGTAGATCTGTCAGCTGTGATCGTGTTAATTCGATGTTCAAGCCAATTGGATGTCACACGATTATCTAAACAATCTGCTGTCTAACCACTACACGTTGGCAACGTAAACAAGTGTTTATTGTATGAGTTTTGCATTGCCTGTTTGTACTAATTCTGTTGGAAGTTCGTGTCTGTGTTCCTATCTAGTGCTAATGAACCAAATATTGGTTGTTTTAGATATGTTTGTTGAGAGGGAATAAAGACGTACGTTTCCAAAATATGAGAGCAGAAAGCTAGAATAATAGAATATATGTAACTCTATATTCTATAATAAAATTAAAAGAGGGAGGCTTTGTTTTAAACTACTAGTATATATACAGTACTATTCAAACATTCTTTCACCAGTAGAAAGCTAGGTACACATTTCTATTATCAAATATAGGAAAAATCTCAAATTATTTAAATATATAATTATATATAAAGTATGAACTATGATTAAAACTATTTATATAACATATTACAAATATACATTAGAGGCCCAGGATTGAATCAACATTTTAGTATAAACAATGGTCACACAGACGCTCTGTATACAATATCAATAATAAGATAAAGGAAATGATTGTTTCTGAATCTATTCTGTCTTTGATAATCGATATCAATTGCGATTCGAATATCGAGTGGTGTTAAGGGTACTCGATTGGTTGGTACGTTCGCACGTTTCAGTGTAGTGCCTACTCGTGCAATCGCCGTCCAAAGCAGACATCTAGTCTATATCGGATTGGTTAATTGAGAACCTTTCATCCGAAACGTATTAGATGACATGTGAATCACGCTTATGTATGACCGAATTTGAGACGTATAAATAGGTAGCGCTATGTGTCACAAGACTTAGCGTGCTGAAAGCACGAATCAATGGGATCAAAGAAATGATTTAATATGAGGTTGTATGTTGTTGTTTATGTCAAGTATTTTACACGATTGAAGCCAATGGCTTTATATGCAAAAGACTTGACTTTAAATAAGTATATTGTGTTGCCTACTATATTTATATTTTATTACTTTTTTATTCATGTAGACTTTTAGATAGATAAAATGCGACTAGCTAGTATTTTTGAAACATTTTCCAATCTTAATCATACGTATTTTACAAAAAATAAGTATTTATTCATACTTTTCACACCTGTATTGTAACTTCTGTACATTAAATATATTTCTTTACTGATGATTGATTGATAGTGTTTTTTTTGTTTGTCTTATTGTCTGGTTTCACTAGATACGACTTTAAATATAAAATTGATGTTTCTAAATACTATGCTAAACTATACAATAAATAAGTAGCTGACGAGATCAACGTATCATTCAACAATTCATAATCTCTTCTTTGCAAATTGCTGAAATACAAAATTCCATGCGAGCGAAGCCGGCGGCGGAAAGCTAAAGTACTATTATAATTATATGCACCACATACAATAACTTCATAATACATACAATGGGAAAAAAATGTTTGCTATAACAAAATATTTGTACGCACAAACCCCACTCATTTTATACACAAAGAACAGCTCGATTATTCGATTACCAAATGCTAATGAAAAATTGACACATTACACAATAGTAAAGGGAAATAAAGCTATACAATGAGAAATGAACTTTACAAAGGCAAACCAATAACGTTAACGCAGTTTATAGTTATAGTATCGTGATCCCAAGCCAATTACGTTATTCGAGGGAACAGAGTAAAAAAAATAACAATAAAGTAATATAATTTAGGAGCAACGGCGGGTGAAGTCGTTACCTATTTGCCGGGGGACATGGCTAATTTAATGAATTTTTCTGTTCAATTTCGATATTATTGAATACAATTGTCACAAAACAATATTACTTGGTATTTGCAATGGATATTCAATGAAATGAATAAAAAACAACTTTATTAACACATACACTTGTAAAGTCTTATATGCTAAGTATGATATCTGTGGTATATAAATTATAATATTTTTCTTTTGTATAATTCTATAAAGGAAAGTTTGTAAACATGACTTTTGAAAGAAAATTAAAGAAGTTTTATTAAGTATTAGTAAAATGATTAACGGAATCTTTAAGAACGTCATAAAAAAACAATGTAGCGACAGAGAATATTCAAAACATGTTTTTTATATAGAAAAACAAATCGATAAATTCATAACAATTTCCATAACAAATATTCTTAGAAAGCAGCTTTAATTTGTGTTTCAAATACTTGAATGTTATTTAAAATTGTTACCTTAATTACTTCACAAAGATGAAACTGATGATTGGAGAGTAGCGTTTAGTCGCAATTTGTAAACTTTTATTAAAATAATTAAGATATGACAAGGATCGCGAACATTATGAGCCTCAAGGCGCACCTGGTAAAGGCAGTCCATAATTAATTTCGAGACAAAGCGTCTTGAATTATTTTGGCTTATTGTACTATCAAATTCCATGATATTGCCAATGTTCATGAGTTGGCTCCAATAATGGATGTAAAACCTTGCGATATTGTCGTGTATACGAAAAACTGTTAACTTTCCTTTTGCAATGTCATTAGGGAAACGGTGATCATTAATTTATAATACCCTGCTTTGCTATCGACGTATTTAAATCGGTAATCCGAAGGTTTGTTTTATAGCGGCAATATTCTTTAATTTATGAGAAGTTAAATTTTTAATAATTGTAGATAAGTCAAGCGCTTTGAAAAGGTCTTTTTATTATTAATCTTTCAATATTAAAAGCGTTAAACAAAATTAGTTCTTGTAGTAACGAAATTATTTATTACTTATTAAGGTATTTCCATGAGATTTTTTTTCAATTTAATCGAAAGTTTATGAAATATCTATTGACGTGAACCGATAATTAGAGTATGAACTTTGTGAATGTTTGATTCAGTCAATTTTCTTTCACGAAAAGCTTTATTTATTAAAATTAATATTTATGTAAACAATAAGAAAGTAAAGCTGCTACTGCTGAAGCTTTACATTTAAATATATATTTAAAACTGAATCAATTTAGGAGTGCTTTAATATTAGTTGTCTATTTGAGTGTTGTATTAATGTATAAATATTACATGGTACAATATATTGGTAAAATGTAGTTAATTTCTTCAAATTACTCTATAACCTACTTACACATTTTATAGAACGATAAACTTTTGTAAATGCACATACGTTAGAATACATTGTGATAAATTAAGCGCCAGATTCTTAAAGTTTGTATTGAGGTTCCTCTCTAATTGTGTGGTAGCTCCCGGTGTCGGTTCCGATAAAAAATATTGAAAGAAAATCATCGTTAATGTTTTGGTCGCAAGTGTCAATAGTAACGCGACCGTCGCCGTGTTGGGTTACGAAAATAAACTAAAGGCGTATAAGTGGCAAAACAAAAAGCGCGATCCAGAGCGGGTATCGAATTACCTTTGACGTGTGGATTGCATTCGAATAGACTGTATTGATCGACCGCGTGCTTTGTCCCGATGTGTGAATATTGAAGGGTTTGGATTTCTGTTCGATGTATTGTGACGTGCCGGTGCAAATGATTATCGATCGATCGATTTTTGGTATAACGGAGAATGTTGGTACATTCGCTGCAGTGTCGTTCGAGAGTTGAAGACGTTATATATATTAAATGAATAATTATGTTAAAATCATACTACGATTACTGCTTACTGTGTATAAATGAGGTTCTGTAGGTATGCAGTTTGATTACATTTGTTTGAGATTTATTATGTGATCAATAATTGATGTTCAGAACTTAAAATATTATGCGAAAAAATGGTCCAGATAATGTAATTCACTTAAATAAAAGCACGACATAAGAATAAAAACTATAAATTCGATTATGTACTAAGTATTGATATAATTCTTTGTGTAATAAATAAGTGGTCACTGGGAAAGCCAAGCCAAGCCTTGCCAAAATGAAGTATTTCGTTTGAGTTCCCGGCGGAATCGGACCCGCGCTTCTGATTTTAAATGCAAATTCCTCCAACAACAAACCGAAGGAAACTGCCAGTTATTTTGTGTTATTCTCACAATATCGGTAAGGAAATATTATAAACATTCTAGTAGGCGCTCTAAATTTACAAAGGTCGATCGACCATCTCCTTTTGAATACTAACACATTATTAAAAAAATTAAGCCAAATAATCATAATGCTCCTCTTCATAAAGCACTAACTATCCTGACACATTTCTTATATTTAGCATAAAATTAGAACCGTATGCATTTCAATTAAGGACATTAAGTGTTGGAGCGAATAGGTATGTCTGTGATAAAACGTACATCTTTGTAGAATCTAAATTTTAAAATAATTTTATTTACTAGTCCCTCAAAAGCAGCGCGGTTTTTAAAGTGAAATAGAATTAACAATGCAAATGCTACTACAGGAGCGTTGTGTAAAATGTAAAATACATTGTCCGCTTTCAGTAAGACATTCAGCTTGAATTAAAACGAAACGGTCTACTTTAACTCACCTATATGGAAATTTAAGACATTTGATACGGGTCTATTAACATTTTTACGTTCCTAACACAACTTAAGTTTCTATTAAAAGGAATTTCGAAGTTACGTGTAATAGTTTACTTATATAAGCTGACCGACATAGGTAAAGCTGTGTTTATATTATGGTTGTTTAAATCTACGATATTGTTTTATTGTGCTAAAAAATTACACTAACGATATAATTCGATTGATGATTTTATTTGTGTTATCAATATAAAACATTTAAGCTAATTTGTTAATAAAGCTCATAATTAAATATATTTAGAATAGTAAGTAGTACAAAAAACGCAAAAGATGTCGTGGTGAACATATTCATAACAACTAAGATTTCGACTAAATGCAATAAGCAATGTAGAAAGCAATCTGCACTGAGGTTAAACAAGTAGCTTATTCAATTCTTGTTCAGATCTGCACAAAGACTGGAATAGCAAGAATTTTGAAGCCTTTTAGCTATCGTCCAAGACGTCAGAACTGTGATGAGTATTTTACAGTCGGAATTTGAACCTCTTTGCTACCACAATTGTTTTAAAGCGAACAAAGAAGCTGCGTTATGAAGTTAATGTGGTCGGGCTTATGGCTCCGAAGAGGGAAGTATGGATAGAATTTAATTTGGTGTTTTAAACTGTTAACGAATTTAATATTGCTGTGATATAATTGTGTAATCTTTCTTTTGTGTATATTGTATTGTAAGGGGTTTTTAATTTGAAAGACTACTAAAATAGTATGCACTTTCTTGGACAGCTGTACTAATTTTAAAGGGTATTTTTTCCCGCTACTTGAATAGACGTAGGCTATTAATACGAGTGGCTTGCGAAGCCAACGAGGTTGAGGGTTAAGGCGTCAATTATTTTTTGTTTTATTACTTATATTTCTTATGGTTCTCCTTTATTTTCTAAACTATTCCATATAAGAAATCAACAAGGAATAATCTCGTTTTAGGTTAATCAATGATTGAATTATGACAGACGAAGAACAGGAGTTGTTTTAGATAATAGTTAAAAGATCTTATAATATTGTGAGTTAGGCATTTAAAGCTAAATAACAAAAATGTATTGCCATTGCCATTATTGTAATAATAATCATAGTAAAATAACCTAATAATACCAAAGTAACAGTAGTATTGTATTATAAAGAAATGCGCTAACGCACTCTCAATTAGTATCAGGAAAATAACAATCCTTTTTTCTGTGGCCTGTCTTATTCTTTACGCCCAAAAATAAAAATGTTCTTCTATAGCTTTTACAGTAAACTCACGGCAATATATTTATCAGTAACACAACGTTAATCATATCAACATATATTAACGAATTTCAATGATTGTAATTTAGCTTTAAAAAGCTTGTTATTCATAAACAGATTAAACATTCATGTAATGAGATAAATTGTGATTCAATAACGCACTTATGTTTGCGTATGTTAAATCAAAATAATTATATTAATTAATTTGCGAAGATAATTCGTATGAACCGGACTTATTTGTCGTAATTTTGCTTGCGGCGTGTGATTGTTTCACTGGTTTAATGAATCGAATTGAGTTGCGAGTTATCGAGCATTTGTGCATTTACGCAATTCGAAAATAATGTCCCGCGTGTCTAATATTTGATTTGACAAATTTAATTTATTTGATAGACATTCCATCGAATATAGATACATTTATTTTATATTGTGTGAATATACTAGTAAATATTGGCATCTATGCTACAGTGGTTACAGACCTTCAGCATCATGGATACTTATCTAATGGATTTGCGTCAATATCATCATCAGCCCATACATGTTCCCACAGCTGGGACACAGGCGTAGGCGTAGGCCTATAAGGGTTGAAGCCATAATCCACTGGCCAAGTGCGGGTTGGCAGATGTCACATGTCATCGAACTTTTGATTTTTGGACATGCCGGTTTCCTCACGATGTTTTCCTTCACCGTTTTAAGCAGTGGTGATGTTATCCACATGTGCAGATAAATTGAAAAATCAAATCATTTCCTGCACGCTCACCCGGTCTCGAACCCCGACTTATCGATTTTTAAGTCCGAGATTCTCACCAATGAGCCAAATTTTGCTTGAATTACTTAAATATGGTCTTAATGCGGCTGAAATAAAACTACTTTTTATATGCTAGAGGTGAATGTGAATAAATATAAAAGTTTCTATGTATTGAAATAATACGAACATCGAGTCTTAAAACAAGGAACTGTCCCGATCTCCCATTATATAAAAAAACCGTTTTTATTCATACGACTCAGCAACCAATGACTTTGTGTTTTCAATAACAAAAGTCCATTCGAGAGAAAGTACTGATCACTTACAAATACCTGATCGTTTGTACCAAAAGCGGTTTGACGAAGGTAAGCTTCCTTCGTGTCCTCAACCCTTTGTCTCGTGAGAATACAATGGACAATCGCAATGCTTCCAGATACGATATGGGACACCCTTCGCCTCTTGTAAACGTGACCAAATTTCGAACGAAATGTTTTGTGTTCCCAATATCTAAAATAAGTAATGTCATTCCCTCTGGGACGTTCTGTCATGTTTGTTCATGTTACAATTAGAACTAAAATTGAAATGAACGTGTATTAAATCCTCATGTCATGTAGCGAGTTTTAATGTATTTATATTTGAGCAGCGTTTGTTAGCTCTACCCACGCGGAGTTGTAGCGAATAACCAGAACCGGTTTATATGATACTGGAACAAGAAAGGACGTTATAAATACGTAAATATGAGCACGTTCTCAGTTATAATTAAATCTGTGCATAAATTTATTGAGTTTTTTTTAAGGTGGTCATCGGTCAAAACGAATCGTTCCAAGTTTTGACTACGCCGGACGCTATGTAGTCCTCGTGCATTGTGAGTTCCTTTTTTATCCTCTTCAACCGCCCGGCTGAGTGCGTTCTTTCTTTTAAAGTTTCTATGCACTTTTTGTTTACTCACAACTAGTGTGGACATTCGCCTTCAATGCGACGCGTGCATGTATTTAACTACTTAGAATTTGAAAAGGCAATTACTCAGCGAAGTTTTATAGCGTATTATTTATGTTGAATGTTCGATTTTTGAACTGAAATGTTCGCTCTGAAGTACATTACTGCCAATAGGTTGCTATTAGAGAGACCGCTATAACATACGTTTGGTCAGCAAAAGTGCATGGTGGTTAATGTATGAGGCATCCCTTTCATTAAACGCTATTCAGCTAGTGGCTAATGTACGTTCGCAGGAACAACTTTACTAAAACATTTCCCTTGCTAATGATAGACTTGAACCATTATTTTACTTGTAACATAAATCTTTGATACCTTTTAATAGTCTTTCTAGTACTCTAGAAGCGTTTTCTCGTCTTAATTATATTAAAGGGTTCATTAGAGAATGAATAAATATTTAATGTTGCAATATTTATTACAAATTATAAAAAGTAATGAACAGTAGTAACGATGAGAAAGTCTAGAAATTGTTGTTTTTTATAGTATACTTATAGTAATATTCGGTTTTAATAGACTTATATGTACATGAAGCTTTATTTTATATAACAATACATATTCGTGCACAAAATCGCTTTGTTGAGGAAACGCTTCCCCCAAATATTATTAAAAAATTTAAGCATTTCGGAGTAAAATTTAATAAGAAGTTCTGCAAAAAACCTCGCCAGCGCTAAGCGTGCATGCGATGCGTGCAGCTGACGCCAAAAGTACGGCATAATATGATGTCCCTAATCTACTTCACGGTTGGTTGGACGGAGCGCCCTGTCGATAACAATAACTGACTTAATATGCCCGATAATCGGTTTTGCTATTCGGAAACCTCCGTGATTGACACTTTTGATGACGTTCTACGAGCTGAGCTGAGCGCCCCCGTATTCACAGCTTTTCTTCTATAACAATTCGAGGGATCGCAATTTATTTTACAAATAAATACGAGTGTATTTAAAATAATTGGACGCGGATTTATTTGGGTTATTTTTTTGCATTTATTTGGTTGAATATGATTACACAATACTGGACAGATGCAGTTTGCTTTCCGCTTTGTATGTATTAGATTTTGAAATGTATTATTATCGTATTTTCAGAACACTTGACAAGGTATAATTATTCAAGTTAGCACATTTATTATGCTCTCAGTAAACTGTTTCTGGGTATAGTTTAATGAAGGCGGTAAATTGCGTATTAATATTGCGGTTTATATGGCCATAATAGTTTAGATGAAGATTAGTTGAATATACAGATATCTAAATAATGTATATTTATATATGTTTACAGTTAAATAAAATAATATTATAACAGTTCTCGTATTCGTGTACAGTATGAAAATATTGCTCTCTCTTAGTGGTGTATTTTTTATTAAGAAATGTACAGCAAGAAAATACATAACATATTTTTTCTTTTATTTCTCGATGCTTATTGTTAAAGTATATCTACTTCACCAATACGTTGAACTGTATTAAAATCTCCCAGAATTCTCAGAGAGGGCAATGAAACAAAAGAATTATTTTGTCTCATCGCACGCAAACAAAAATTATACTTCCGTCTCTTTTCATGAGGTACCCTTGAATTTGTTTGAATGTAGAGTAAGTGTAAAGTTACGTACACGCACACATTTATGTAACGGCACACAAGCATACTATTGTGTATGTAGTGTGTTGTATCGTGAATTATGATTTGCGAAGATACTTCGAAAGATACACTATGATATTCTGAGAATTTTTTACGACGAAAAATTCATGACTGATAAATATTAAGAGCACGCATTTTTTCTATAAATATTTAGCAAATATTTTTCTTCTTATTTCAGATATCATTGTGTTTAAAACAGTCAAACTCACGTAGATTTTTTGTAAGAAATCGGAAAGGTAAATGACTCAACATTTTTGAGATTTTGTATCGAAATTTAAGTGTAACTATACTAAATTACCAACAAAAACCAATGACTCACCTCTTCTATGCCTCACGTGATATTTGCTCTTAGTCACCGGTCCCGTACAACACGGTTGTTCATAATAAAAGTTATAAGAACTGTCCACTTCAGAATTCGGTTGAATGAGCTGGGAATGAACCTGCCATTCCGCACCGATGAGCACTACAGCTAACCAACGAACGGTAAGGGAAAACGCCCCCATAGTCCGTACACTAATAAACATAATCACCACACTAACACTAATGTTTTAACACCCATACATTTCAAACCTGTAAAGAAATAAAATATAAATAAAAAAATAAAATAAAATGAAAACAAAAGAACAAAAACACCGGCATATTTCAAGATTTCAAGTATTATTCGTTTTAAATACATAACAACCCGAAGGTTTTTTTAATATGGTAATTAAAAATATAGATCAATATGTGAAACTTAACGACTAATATTTAAATAAACACATATATTTCGCATACCTTCTTGTAGTATTTTATTACTTTCATATTATGCTATCGTCCTTAAATCACAATAATTAAATAGTAACAGATTTTATATTATATCCATTCACGTAATTTTGCGTAAAGCACTATTAGCGATGTCTGCCGGATAGGCCTAAATGAAATACTTCTTTATTTAGGGTTCGTGATAAATACTACCTCTACCTAACAATTTTTAAATCAATTTTATAATTTTTAAAACTACGCAACGAATTTTGATGTTTAATTTTAATACATAGTGATTCAAGAGGAAGGTTTATGTGTATAATAACATCTATTAAACTACTCCGAAATTAACGAGTGCGAAGCTGCGGGCAAAACCTAGTCTATGATATGAAGATGAAGATTTGTATATACGTAATATAATTGCATTCAATAATATGAATTTATTTGTAAATAGTAGTATGTATTTTGATATGTTTATCGTATTTATGAATGAGTCATGCGTCAAAATGCTTGAAAAACATTTTCATTGTTTTAATAACATCGTTTATAAAGAAAATTAATTTAAAATGTTCAAAATGTACCCTTTCGTACGAAACGAAATAACAACTTTATTCATTTAAAAATAGACATGAGTTATGTTTAAATGTGCATAAAGCTTAACCACTAAATCCAATAATATCGATATCAAAACAATATAAACGTAAACTGCTTGATTTATTGCGAGTGATTTATAGTTAGAGCACACGCGACACGAACGCAAATAAGCAATACAAACCAATAAATGAAATAATGGGATAAAAAACACAATATACGCCCATTGTGAAATAAAACGCCAGTTGATTCTACAGTAAAGTATGGGGATGTTTAATGGTTTCAACTGTTATGGAGATTGATAATGTAGTACACCTAGCGTAATGGAAACCACATGTCATTGTACATTTTGCTTTAATTGCATCATCAAACATAATTTTTTGTGACTTATCCGGCTCTTTTTTCCTCTGTTTTCTGTTCTGCTTTATTATAAACGGTTTGATTATATTTCATCGTCATATTAAAATATATATGCTTTAAACATTAGTTATTATTCATATTAAAAACATTCCCTGTAATAATAAAGTAATCGAATCGCAATATCACAAATCGCAAGTGACTATCTACCCCGATCATAATCGTTCACATTTTCCAATTCATTACATTGTCGTTACATATCAGTAATTCATCATACCCAAAGAGATTATAATCATGGGTATCGTGGAATAAATAAATGTCTTCTGCTAAATTTAACCCGAATCTTCGGTCCTTCGTCATGTGTAATGTGTATCTTTCCTTGAATGCGGTCAGGGTTCCCGTGAAAGAGTATTGAGATGAATTAAATAGATAAGTTTCAAAAAAGGGATATTGAAAGGGTGTTATCACAGACTCGATTACGATGCGTAATAAATTACACGAGGAATAAATTTAGACATTACGTTGAAAGCTTTCTCCTAAGATGGTTGTTTAAATGGCTGATAGTTTTGTTTATTTTATTACTGAGACTTCGCTATCTTTTTGTATGTCTGTATGTCTGTCCTGATCAAGATGCATACTATTATTTACAAATAAATTCATATCATTAAGTCCGTCTGTCCTCAGGCTGTATCTCATAAACTGAGATAGTTAAAGTTTTTAAAGACGGTGCTAAATTAACAATAAACTATAAAAAAATCGGGGTTAAGCAACGGTGCGTACCGCCATAAATTGGATGGGTGACAATTTTTTTTTGCAAATGCTTGTAAGCTTATTTGTAATTTGTAAGTTGAAAAATTGGTCATTGGTTGACAATTTGTTTGGTTTCTGACGTTAGTAGCTAGTAAGTAGATATATATTCAAATATGTATCTACTTACAAGCTGTATCGCACAATTTCACCTGCGAATGAACCCGCGAACAAAAGCAAGTGTATGTGTAGCTTTTATGTTCCTGGAATATCAGTTTTAGAATAATCAAAACCGTTTATTGGTATTCGCGTGAAAAAGTATTAAACATACGTCCATATATTTAGTATTATGTCATCTGTGGTTCTTAAAACTTTCGCGCTTAAAAATTATTAATAGAGTGTGCTATATTTATTTTACATAATTACCTACCATCATTTGTAAGAAGTATATATTAAGAAGTATGTTTATTAAACCTGGTTTGGTTTTTAGTAAGTCAATGAGGGTAATAGCAATAATGAAGAAATTCAATATGAAAGAAATACTCGTACGTACCATTATAAGTACAAAATAACAAACTGTTTCCTCGTGAGAGGTTAATAGTTTTTATTCATCATGATTAATGGCTTCTGAACTCATGATCTTTGTCGATGGTAGCTGCATCGTTAGGAGTAAATATTTTTAAATCTCCCCGTTCAAATAAACATTTTGGGGTGGCTTTAAATTTTCTATTTTGTTTGTATCCACTGGGATCAAAGTGACGTACGTCTTTATCCAGGGAAATAAAAAATGATGCGATATTGATTACTTTGCTTTTGCTTTATCATTGATTTACGGGTTCTGGATTGAAAAAAACACTATTAAATTTAATTATAAATTGATCACCAAAATCTATAGGTAAAATATTTTTTATATAAACATTACTACTTGATTGATACCTACTGTCATCATCATGGATTATGAAAATATTTAAGTATTTTTAAGCATCAATATTTTAATGAATGATTTAAATCCCTGTTAATTTCTCAATGCTAAGAAATGAGTCGGTCCAATGGAAAATATGAGTCCAAAACGTCGCTCGCACATCCTGTCCGGTGATTCTCAGTATTGAAACCGGTTCCATAATGATGTCTTCATTACTGATTCCCAACAGACCACTTCATATTATACTCGTACACCGAACGATTTTTTGCTCCACTAATTTTATATTTAATTTTTCTGCGTTCAAATTGTTCTACATTGCCTTTTAAGCAAAATATATCTAGCCTGAGATTTGTTAGAGATCTCATCCAACAATACTAGCTAATTCAGTGTAATATCCAAGATTAAAAGTGAATATTTTCTAAGAGAATATCTAATTACATCGCCTTGAGATTCAGCTCAAACCACCCAACGACGGGAGCGTTAATAAAATAAAAAGTTTTACGATTATTCAAAATAATTTCTTGGAAGAAATCTTAAGCATTTCGTGGGCATTACTTTATACGAGTTCATTAAGCGGATTTTAATCTCCTTTCATATCTGTCAATCTCATTTTGTTCTATAATTACACCGTTACTGCTGCCCATTGCACGACATCCTTCTCATTATGGGCGAAGAATGTTAAGAAATTTCATCCGACAACCCATTGAGGCAGCCCTTCCAATTGTGCGAAGGTGTTCCAATTGAATGGTAGGTGGAATAGGGGTACGAATATAATGAAATTTCGCGTCGATAAAGACCACTGAGCCTGTAACACAATACTCGATGTTTCCTTCCCAGCACGTATCAATGTCACGCCATTAAACCGAATAAAAATATCAGCCGACACATCTTAACTTAGTAAATTATACGTGCCTTCGTTTTAATTAACACTTCGAGAGGATAACACACGATTTCATGTATTATTTCTTTCTGGAGAAGTATAGAACGATACGGCACGGAATAAAACATTTCTAGAGAGGAGTGGATTTTGTTTACCTCGAAGATACTATTTTATTGGCTATCTTATTTCTGTGCACTTTTATGATTCTGTAAATAGCGAAATCCAGACAAGTTAATTGCGCGGGCAGAAGATACTGTACGGTCCGGATATACGTTTTGAATTATTAATACAATGCTGTGGAGCGAATCGTAAGCTCCTTACTAAGAAACTGAATAAATATTGTACTGATAACATTCGAGCCCAAACAGAATAACAACGTGTTATACGGGTATAGCCAGATCGCAAATAGTTTTATAATGATGGGATACGCCTGAAACAATATTAACGGCGGGATTTTGAGATAACGCTCAATACTGAGCTGTTTTAATATGATAAATTATTCGATTTATTATTGATTTTACTGAATGAATACGTGAAATCTCGTTTGGTTCGCTGTGATTTTCAGTAATGCTTACTGTTTTTTCCATGTGTTCATAATATACATACTCATAAACCGTTTTTTTACGTATGTTTATTGAATGGCAATTATTTTAATACTTTACTTTTATAAAAGAGAATGCAAATATTTATTTCTTCATTTCAATAAAGCTATGAACGGCGATTCTTAGACGGAAAGTTCAAAAATAATTACTCGGGTGTATTGGCTTTGAAATAGTCCTAGTATTTATATATTTATTTAGATAAAAGAACGAATGTAATTTATAATTTTATACAAGAAATTAAACATTCTCGTGTATTAAATTGTATATATATGTAAATGATTTAAAACAATATAAACTACATAAATAAAGGCACGGCTGTGTTAATATAATCGCGTAAGCATAATGTTAGCAGAGATTGCGTTAAGGGCTAAGATATGGCAAGTTATTAATACTGTTCGGTTACATAAACCTCAAAGTCTAATTAGTTTCTGAAGCACAAAATCAATTAAATGCTACAAACGGAGCTATTGGATCCACAACCGCAACCCCAAGAAATGCTCGCAAATTCAAAGGAACAACAGATATTATAATGTATAAATAATAAAATTCTTCGGTTGTTATTGGTAGCTTATGTTGGGGACAACTAATTGTTGGATGATGGAGTATGCACAAAGGTTTAGTTCGTACGTAAGTAGTAAGGAATTAGAAACATATCAAGCTCCATATAAACAAAGTTTAGCAATACAAAACTGAAAGCTGTATAGCTTTAGTAGACTATATCTTAGTTTATTTAATGATGTTCCAGTTTCTAGTTAAATCTAATTAATTACAAAAAATATTTAACTTTAAGAATAATTTATATCGTATTAAATATTTCGTATTTAAATTACGAAGAAGTTGAAAGTTTTTACTAGTTTCAAGGACTTAGAATTTTATAATCTTCAAGGATCATGTTCTCCTTGTTTTGCAGATAACGAGTTTTCGTAGCATATTATAATAATTTTATTCCAATTATATAAGCGATATCAAAAACACAAGATACGTAAAGGATATAAAAAAGATAAGATCATGCTTTTTGCTAGTCGCATTCGCATAGTTCGCATCAAACTTAGATGAAACGGAGCAAGAACGTTTTCTTCATCCGCAAACAAAAACACCGATCCCATAACCTCCCTCACACCAGCCTTAAATAACGAGAACCGAAATCTTGTACAGAAACATTATCAATAAATGCTCGTCTCGCGTTAGTTGGGGCCCATACATTCAACCCACGTACCGAATGTACGTAACCGTCTGCCTTCGTATTATTGATACAAATAGAGATATCAATTGTTTCGGACGTAGGTATAACAATATAACAAATTCTTTTGGATTAGGGGCGGTACTAAGGGAACATACGGTTATCAGCAGTTATTATTGTGTAAGTTTTGCTGATCTCTCCGTGCTCAGTGTTCGTCTTTTGTTTTATTTGTAGGATCTGGTATGTACTAGATTAGTTGGTGTAGTTAGAAATTTGTTTCTGGCTACTTAATAGTTATAAATACTTTGTGGGTATTATATCTACTGGGGTATGTATTAGGAGGAAACACTTTATAAGAATATAATGTGTGAATTGCACATTTTAACTACACTAAGATTGTAAAGAGGAAACTTTTGTATTTTTGTATGTTTGTAACGTTCTCACGCAAGAACCACTGGACTGATTATAAAAATTGTTACACCTTCAGAATGCTGCAATTTCATTGAGTAACATAGGTAAAAGATGTATCGCGGGCAAAGCCGGGCCGTAAAGCTCATTGGAATAAAAAGAGAACTAAATTATGCAGTTGCACATATATATTATATAATACGTAATATAATAGATACATAAATTTGTTTTGATGGTGCAAAAAAACATTTTAGCAAAAAAAGTATTAAACACATATATATTATGTACAAATGTTAGCAATTATTACAAGACATATGGATTTCATAAAAAAAAACGTAAATCATTGACTTAGTTCAAAAAATTAACATTTTGTATTATTTGGACAATTATACCGATGTTTTAAATTGATGAGAAAATGTTTATATTCGTAAGTGGCAATATAACCTTTATAAACAATATGTTGCTAAATTGCTATCGAAATTATGAAAATAGTCTGATGACTTATTTTTTAGTTTTAAAGCATTGAAATGCTTTATAAATGAGGAATTTTTAAAAGTATACATCCCGCCTCGTGGTCCAACTTATTTCAATTTTTAGTTTAAAGATTTTAACATGATATTTTGACGTTACTTTGTTGTATTTTAAAAACTTATATATAAATATAGATATAAAACAATATTAGGCTAATTGATTAAATTCACAGTTTTCAATCTCATTATATAATATTTCTGTCTGGAAGAAATCGCTCTAAGCGATAAGACCGCCCATTGTGCTTAGATGTAAGTTTTATTTGTCTCCTTTCTTTGTCTTTAATGTTAATTAAGTGCAATAAAGAATAAATAAATATTTTTATATCGCTTTCGTAATAAAACGCAATCGTTCATTTAACCAACAATTATATGTCATATAGATATATATTAACTTTAATTTTGTGCGCTGTACTTGTTTTTCCTAACTGTCAATTGAAACGTGGTTATTTACGATTCAAAAACAATATTGAGTATTTACATATTGTATTCACAATGTAAATAGAAATAATTAGGAAATGTATGTTCACAATAATTTTTGGCGAATTGTGCGTACTGCATTGTATGTAGAACTTTTTCTTGAATTATCTATCACATATTTCTAATGTGCCTGTTTGTCTCTGAACCTCTGCAAAAGGTTACCGATTTTATTGAATTTTTTTTATGTGTCTTCACGTGGATAATGGCTTAGATATATACGTAATAATTGAATAGTAATATTTATTTTTATGCGATACCAATGTATTTGACTATATCATTCAAATTGTAAAACACAAAAAAATAAATCAGTATTTCTGGTGGGAAGGTAATTCAGATTTTTGCATGGAACGATTAACCGTCAATGTACACAAATATTATAGAAAGGAAACTTTTGTATCTTTGTATGTTTGTAACGTTTTCACGCAAAAACTGCTGGGCCGATTACAAAAATTGTTTCACCATTGCAACTTCACTGAGCGACATAGCCTATATAATTATGTACCACAGGCATAGCCGCGGTGAACAACCAGTAGACAATAAACTAGCTATAGACATAATTTTGAACAATGATACTTATTGAATGGAGAGATAGTATTATTATTGCAACTGTCTTGGTTTATTTTAGCAGGTAGATTTTGGGCGGCAGATGGTTTGTGAAAGGGTCTTTAGTATTGCTTTATGTTTAGTATTCTGTCTATTTTGGGCAAAGGTTGTTCAACTCAGCTGGGCATTTAGGTTAGTTATGTTTAGAGTACGAAAATAAATGACTAAATAAGCAGTAATGTAGGCCTAATTATTGTTTCATTCAAATTGTAGTAGATGAATTATGTTCTACTTTGAACTAATTAAGTATACAATAACTATATTTTAAACTACATTTTTAGCTAATACATAAATTTCGTGTTTAATTTATTGTGCTTATGTATTTGTATCTATTGGTTTCATGGATGCAAAAAGTTTTATGAATAATTTTCAAGTTTTAACTATTCAGAGAAAAGCATAACACTAGTCAGATTTATAGAAATTAACAGAGCTTCAAGCTCTTAGTTGTATCGGTAACAATAACTACACAAAACATTTGTTGCAAGCTAACGCAAATAATGCTCATTTTAACTAGGCATTTGAAATATGTCGGAGTTTTGGTTGGTAACATTCTGTACACGGGAATGGTATAACGACCAACCTCAGTCCGTTGAACCAAACACGTTGCAGTTTCACAAAAAAAAAAAATTAAACACACACTGTATCAAATAAATCGTCACTTTATACCATTAACATTAAATTAAATGTATCCACAAGTTTAGTTTTAATAAACTTTCATTCAACAATAACAAATGAATGAATTTTTAAAATCGTAGTAACGAAGAAAGTTGCATGAACACAGCACGCACATCCGTCCCGTGGGCCGGCCGGCGCAGAACTAACCCGCTGCTTTCATACCATACAAAACTTTTAAGTCATGGAGACGGCAAAGCTATGTCGCGCCTCTACAATTCACGCACACATGTATACCCGACACCCTATGCACAAACACGAAAGCGAGCTTCCAAGTTCACTAAATAAACGAACACAAACACAGGCGCGTACGAACAGCGTCTACCCCCTGTCCGTGAGACGTTGGAGCGAGAAGGCAATATCAACAATCCATTACGGCGTTCGAGCGTAAGAGGGACTTCACTACCAAACAGATGTATATCATTTCACGCAGGTAAGTATTGAAAACGTTGGTGTGCATGAGTAGGATAGCGCACAAATTTAGCTAAGCGAAGCCGGTTGTGCGGGAATGGGACAGGAACTGTTCAAGTCACCCGTTGTACATTCCTTCCTGATACCGGCGCGACGTCGTACCTTTCGATCGTTCAAGTGGCAGATGAAGCTTTTAGGGCTGTCACCTTACCTCT